>NW_018404598.1:4558-4701 GCF_002113885.1 Mizuhopecten yessoensis
CTACACATAAAGTGTATGCTACAGGGCCAACAATGGAGGAAATCAAGAGACAGTTATAACTACATCTAGATTTAATTCCACAGGGCCAACAATGGGGGGGAAACGACAGAGAAAGTCAAAACTACATCTAGAGTTAATGCTAC
>NW_018404599.1:0-130 GCF_002113885.1 Mizuhopecten yessoensis
TGTTACCAAAGAGATATATTGTACCATATTTGGTGTCTATATATTTCAGAGAAATGTTACCAGAGAGATACATTGTATTACATTTGGTGTCTATATATTACAGAGGAATGTTACCAAAGAGATATATTGT
>NW_018404599.1:883-1971 GCF_002113885.1 Mizuhopecten yessoensis
TAAGGTGTCTATATATAACAAAGTAATATTACCACAGAGATACATTGTACCATGTAAGGTGTCTATATATTACAGGGAAATGTTACCAAAGAGATACATTGTATTATATTAGGTGTCTATATATTACAGAGGAAAGCTACCAAAGAGATATATTGTCCCATATTTGGTGTCTATATATTACAGAGAAATGTTACCAGAGAGATATATTGTATTATATTAAGTGGCTATATATTACAGAGGAATGTTACCAAAGAGATACATTGTACCATTTTAGGGGTCTATATATTACAGAGAAATGTTACCAAAGAGAAACATTGTATTATATTAGGTGTCTATATATTACAGAGGAATGTTACCAAAGAGATACATTGTACCATTTTAGGTGTCTATATATTACAGAGAAATGTTACCAAAGAGAAACATTGTATTATATTAGGTGTCTATATATTACAGAGGAAAGCTACCAAAGAGATATATTGTACCATATTTGGTGTCTATATATTACAGAGAAATGTTAGCAGAGAGATACATTGTATTATATTAGGTGTCTATATATTACAGAGGAATGTTACCAAAGAGATATATTGTACCATATTTGGTGTTTAAATATCACAGAGGAATGTTACAAGAGAGATACATTGTAGCACATAAGCTGTCGATATATTACAGAGTAATGTTACAAGAGAGATGAATTGTATTATATTAGGTGTCTATAAATTACAGAGGAATGTTACCAAAGAGATGAATTGTAATATATTAGGTGTGTGTATAGTACAGAGAAAGTTACCAAAGAGATGAATTGTATTATATTAGGTGTCTATATATTACAGGGGAATGTTACCAAAGAGATGAATTGTATTATATTAGGTGTCTATATATTACAGGGGAATGTTACAAAAAAGATGCATTGTAGCACATTAGCTGTCTATATATTACAGAGGAAAATTACAAGAGAGATACATTGTGGTGTATTAGGTGTATATATATACATTGTACCATATTAGGTGTCTATATATCACAGAGGAATGTTACCAGAGAGATATATTGTATCATATTAGGTGTCTATATATTCCAGAGAAATGTTACCA
>NW_018404599.1:3391-4128 GCF_002113885.1 Mizuhopecten yessoensis
AAGTTACCAAAGGGATGAATTATATTATATTAGGTGTCTATATATTACAGAGTAATGTTACCAAAGAGATGAATTGTATTATATTAGGTGTCTATAAATTACAGAGGAAAGTTACCAAAGGGATGAATTATATTATATTAGGTGTCTATATATCACAGAGCAATGGTACAAGAGAGATACATTGTAGTATATTAAGGGTCTACATATAACAGCGGAAAGTTACCAAAGAGATGAATTGTATTATATTAGGTGTCTATAAATTACAGAGGAAAGTTACCAAAGAGATGAATTGTATTATATTAGGTGTCTATATATTACAGAGGAATATTACAAGAGAGATACATTGTAGTATATTAAGGGTCTACATATAACAGCGGAAAGTTACCAAAGAGATGAAATGTATTATATAAGGTGTCTATATATTACAACGTAATGTTAGAAGAGATGATACATTGTAGCACATTAGGTGTCTATATATTACAGAGGAATATTACCAGAGAGATATATTGTATTATATTAGGTGTCTGTACATTACAGAAGAATGTTACCAGAGAGATACATTGTATCATATTACGTGTCTATATATTACAGAGAAATGTTACCAGAGATATACATTGTATCATATTTGGTGTCTATTTATTACAGAGGAATGTTACCAGAGAGATATATTGTATTATATAAGGTGTCTATACATTACAGAAGAATGTTACCAGAGAGATACATTGTACCATATTAGG
>NW_018404599.1:9584-9931 GCF_002113885.1 Mizuhopecten yessoensis
AAGAGATACATTGTATTATATAAGGTGTCTATATATAACAGAGTAATATTACCACAGAGATACATTGTACCATGTTAGGTGTCTATATATTACAGGGAAATGTTACCAAAGAGATATATTGTACCATATTTGGTGTCTATATAACACAGAGGAAATATTATATTAAGTGTCTTTATATTACAGAGGAATGTTACCAAAGAGATATATTGTACCATATTTGGTGTATATATATCACAGATGAAAGTTACCAAAGAGATACATTGTACCATATTTGGTGTTTATATATTACAGAGAAATGTTATCAGAGAGATACATTGTATTATATTAAGTGTCTATATATTACAGAG
>NW_018404599.1:11167-11757 GCF_002113885.1 Mizuhopecten yessoensis
AATTATATTAAGTGTCTATATATTACAAAGGAATGTTACCAGAGAGATACATTGTATTATATTAGGTGTCTATATATAACAGAGTAATATTACCACAGAGATACATTGTACCATGTTAGGTGTCTATATATTACAGGGAAATGTTACCAAAGAGTAATATTGTACCATATTTGGTGTCTATATATTACAGAGAAATGGTACCAGAGAGATACATTGTATGATATTAAGTGTCTATATATTACAGAGTAATGTTACCAAAGAGATGAATTGTATTATATTAGGTGTCTATATATTACAGGGGAATGTTACCAGAGAGATACATTGTATGATATTAAGTGTCTATATATTACAGAGTAATGTTACAAGAGAGATACATTGTATTATATTAGGTGTCTATATATTACAGGGGAATGTTACCAGAGAGATACATTGTAGCACATTAGGTGTCGATATATTACAGAGTAATGTTACAAGAGAGATGAATTGTATTATATTAGGTGTCTATAAATTACAGAGGAAAGTTACCAAAGATATGCATTGTATTTTATTAGGTGTCTATATATCACAGAGTAATGTTACAAGAGATGATA
>NW_018404600.1:0-130 GCF_002113885.1 Mizuhopecten yessoensis
AGCGGGTCACTCTTTGTTACATAGCTAATAGCGGGTCACTCTTTGCTACATAGTTTATAGCGGACCACTTTTTGTTACAGAGCTTATAGCGGGTCACTCTTTGTTACATAGCTAATAGCGGGTCACTCTT
>NW_018404600.1:5119-5212 GCF_002113885.1 Mizuhopecten yessoensis
GCGATCCGCTCTTTGTTACATAGCTAATAGCGGATCACTCTTTGTGATATAGCTAATAGCGGGTCACTCTTTGTTACATAGCTAATAGCGGGT
>NW_018404601.1:0-130 GCF_002113885.1 Mizuhopecten yessoensis
CATAAGGTATGACTGTGTGTGGATATAGATGACATAAGGTAAGACACTGTGTGGATATAGATGACATAAGGTAAGGCTGTTTGTGGATATATATGACACAAGGTAAGACTGTGTGTGGATATAGATGACA
>NW_018404601.1:5113-5216 GCF_002113885.1 Mizuhopecten yessoensis
TTATGACAGTGTGTGGATATAGATGACATAAGATATCACAGTGGGTGGATATAGATGACACAAGTTATGACAGTGTGTGGATATAGATAACACAAGGTATGAC
>NW_018404602.1:0-130 GCF_002113885.1 Mizuhopecten yessoensis
ACACACAGATGTATTGGTACACACAGAGATACGGGTACACACATATATATGGGTTCACATAGGTATATGGGTACACATACAGATAGGGTACACACATAGATACGGGTACACACATAGAGGTATGGGTACA
>NW_018404602.1:3395-3544 GCF_002113885.1 Mizuhopecten yessoensis
TACACAGATACGGGTACAAACAGAGGTATGGGTACACACAGAGATACGGGTACACACAGAGATATGGGTTCACATAGGTATATGGGTACACAGAAATATGGGTACACATAGGTATATGGGTACACATACAGATACGGGTACACACATAG
>NW_018404603.1:0-130 GCF_002113885.1 Mizuhopecten yessoensis
ACCGATATAACAGGTACAGTCTGTACCGTGTTACCTGTATACGACAGATATAACAGGTACGGTCTGTACTGTGGTACGTGTATAGGACCTATATAACAGATACAGTCTGTACCGTGTTACCTGTATACGA
>NW_018404603.1:3713-64392 GCF_002113885.1 Mizuhopecten yessoensis
TACCTGTATACGACAGATATAACAGGTACGGTCTGTACCGTGTTACCTGTTAACGACTGATATAACCAATACAGTCTGTACCGTGTTACCTGTATACGACCGATATAACAGGTACGGTCTGTACTGTGTCACCTGTATTCGACCTATATAACATGTACAGTCTGTACTGTGTTACCTGCATATTACTTTTTTAACAGGGACAGTCTGTACCGTGTTACCTGTATACCACCAATATAATAGGTACGGTCTTTACCGTGTTACTTGTATACCACCAATATAACAGGTACGATGTGTACGGTGTACTGGGTTTGCGATGTGAGAGGATTACTAAGAGATGAATCGAAACAACTTCACTCTTCAACTTTTCATTTTATTCCCGGAACAGGAAGTCAAACAACAAAACATAGAAACAAGATACGGAGACGGAATACAATAATACACAAAAACGGTTAATTCCGGATATTCTATTGATGGTTATAATATAATATATACCATGTATATAACATCCCCCCCAACAAAACAAAAATTGACCCGTTAATTATTTCAAACAACCATCAATTGAATATATATTCTTATGCTATACTGGCATCATTTTTTTTTTACTAATTTGAAATAGGCAAAAATAAACTGATTATACAATTTACATACCATTTCGTGTACACAACTACTTGTAACAGATATACATGACATGTACCAAAAAAAGTGTTTACGAAATCAAGATGATTGAATAATTATCAAAAATGAACAAGCTTGCAGCACTGACAGCTAATTTCACATTACTAGTAACACAACAATGAAGTAACAGGATATGGTAAAGTTATGTTCTGGCCAAAATATTGATATAATGAAATGTTAATGGTTGATCACGGTAACTATAGGCTTCATTGGGGAACAACGTCCATCAAAAATGAATAAGTATCCTCTAGAATGTCACGATCTAAGATTCACAAATCATTATGCTAATAATAGCGTTCCATTTGATAAATGTCTACTATACACAAGCTTCTGAGGAAGATCACTTCTTTTTCCTGTTAAAAATGCTAGCATGTCCTTGCTGTCAATAGAAACACATGCTTCACGGACTGATGTCGGTACTGACCTAACAGCTTTCAATCGTGGTCCCGGAGACGGCACTGAATGAGATGATACATGATTAACAATAGCATTATGTAGCACTGGGGCAAAAGTAGTTGGCTGTTGATGTTGAACCTTCGGTTTTGCATAAAGTTTCTCACAAACTGGTTCCACACTCACAGTATTACAAATATGTTTATCTTCATGTTGTATAGATGGCTCACCAGGAGATCCTCGTGGATATGGTGAATGACCAGGAGACATCGATTTCTTTTCATGGGAAGACCTTTTCCTCTGCTTCCACTCCCTCCTTCGTTTCCTGTCATATCGGAGTTGGGACGGCGACTTGTGCTTCCTGATAACTTGAACGGGAGGTGCCTGCACACTGTCACTCGCTTTTGAAGTATTTACATTTGCTTTACGATATGGCATGCTTACTTTTGTCCATTTTCATGTAAGGGAAACACTGTCCGTGTTCTCACTCAAAACAAAAGAACAGTCTAAATTAGCGAGCTCCAATTCGTAAGTTATCAAAATGTGCAACACTTTATCCGGAATCATATTGGTGAGTTGATCAATTTACAAATAAGTCACATCAGTGATCACGGATCCAAACATGCAACACGGGACAGAAAGTCGTTCGAGAAACAAAACGTGGTAAATATCTGCCTGACATCTGACGCACGTTAATTCAACAAAAATACAACTCAACCGGCAAGTGCCGGGGCCAAAACCACACTCAAAGTTATATCACTCTACATTATGTCCGATTTGGATTCTCCACCATGTACTGGGTTTGCGATGTGAGAGGATTACTAAGAGATGAATCGAAACAACTTCACTCTTCAACTTTTCATTTTATTCCCGGAACAGGAAGTCAAACAACAAAACATAGAAACAAGATACGGAGACGGAATACAATAATACACAAAAACGGTTAATTCCGGATATTCTATTGATGGTTATAATATAATATATACCATGTATATAACAACGGTGTCACTTATATTCGACCGATATTACATTTACGCCTATGATTTGATCGACTTTTATACATACATGTACACAAACCCCTGCAGTTGTCAATCCTTAGCTCAGTTAATCGATTAAGTTGATGCGTACTTTTTAAAACGCAATGTGGTATTTTTAGGATTTCTAGAAATCCCGTAAAACGCGCCAAAATTCAATATGAAACTCTTCCGTGCCGGATGTTGTTTCGTAGATCCATCACAGTCGCATTATCTACATTGTTACTCTTCGTTTGTATTTTAAAACATTCGTTTTTATCCCTCTCGTCGTCCTTGTGTACACTTTCTCAATCTTTCGATTGTATTGAAGTATCCTCTACATACACCTTGTGATGACCCGTGGACCACCAGAAACTACGCAAAAGCAAAATTAAGGTAAGTGTGCTAGATTTTATGGCATCCATTCATTTTCTCCAGAAGGTGGCGCTGGATATCAGCTTTAATGATTAAGACAGATTAAGTGCTTAAGCGAGTCTCGAACAAGGGAGGCAACCATGTTGTGACCTTGTTATCAGACAACCGCTGAGACTGCCCTTAACCCTTTCACCCCTATGTAACTTGAGTAGACTCTACCATGCATTGATCTGGATGAGTCCATTATGGTCTGCAGTGTTGAAAGGGTTAATGAGGACGTTGACCGAATTGCTACCTAATGCCACAGAGATTGAAACATTTCCCGGACTTCATCGCCAGGAGGCAAATGGAAGCAGCATGTCGTCGTGAGAAATTAATTATACCATGAGATAAAAAGTGTGCTTGACATTTTTGTGTCCGCGTAACAAAATGCTATCTGTATGTTATGTATGACCGATATATACTTAACAGAATGAAAAATCTAAGACAACTGATGTGAGCATTGGCAAAGGTAATTTATAGGGTGTTGTTTACTACGTAACACTATAAGGACAGAACACACAGGATACAGTAACATTACATCTCGGTCGTAAGAACAAAACAACGACCTCTCTGTGTAAATTAAACACAGCATTACATAACGTACAGGTATATATTTTAGCCAAGTGTAGCATACGCCCCTAACGAACCATCAATTAATAACAAACCATTAATATTTGTGATATCTGTTTTGTTATTCGCTGTTAAACATTTAATATTTCATTTATGAACCGGAGGGTTATGTTGGAAAGGTAAAACCATACCAAGCTGGTCGGGGAAGGACCACACAAAGAGCAACCCACGCTCCCCATTCACACCAATACCGGCTATTCTCCTAATGCACTGACATATTGGCGACGACGATATGTATAATACACCTGATGGTGACAGTTGGCATCTCATCCTTTTCTTTCGGATGTTAACCTGTTTTCATGCTGACAAGTATTGATGTTTTACTCAAGATTCAGGGAAATAAAAGGCCTGCTGTGTTCCACTGCATAATTGTAATATGCGACTAATATTAATGTGCGCCCTGAAGAATATGGGTTTTCGTCTTACTTCTACAAAGAGGACATCGAGGAGACACAAATGGCAACACTTGGGATCTTTTTCGTTTCTGTTCTTTCCTATTTTCTTTCCTTTTTATACACTTTCTCTTCCTGGCAGTGTCCTAACAAAACCCCAACAAACAAACAGACCCTTTGCCTGACCTTATCTCCATTCCCTAACAGAGAGCGGCGTTAGAATTGGTCAGCAGGGTCCCCCACTATGTGCCTGACCTTATCTCCATTCCCTAACAGAAAGCGGCGCTAGGATTGTTCAGCAGGGTCCCCCACTATGTGCCTGACCTTATCTCCATTCCCTAACAGAAAGCGGCGTTAGGATAGGTCAGCAGGGTCCCCACTATGTGCCTGACCTTATCTCCATTCCCTAACAGAGAGCGGCGTTAGAATTGGTCAGCAGGGCCCCCCACTATGTGCCTGACCTTATCTCCATTCACTAACAGAAAGCGGCGTTAGGATAGGTCAGCAGGGCCCCCACTATGTGCCTGACCTTATCTCCATTCCGTAACAGAGAGTGGCGTTAGAATTGGTCAGCACGGTCCCCTACTATGTGACTGACCTTATCTCCATTCCCTAACAGAAAGCGGCGTTAGCATAGGTCAGCAGGGTCCCCCACTATGTGCCTGACCTTATCTCCATTCACTAACAGAAAGCGGCGTTATGATGGGTCAGCAGGGTCCCCCACTATGTGCCTGACCTTATCTCCATTCCCTAACAGAGAGCGGCGTTAGAATTGGTCAGCAGGGCCCCCCACTATGTGCCTGACCTTATCTCCATTCCGTAACAGAGAGTGGCGTTAGAATTGGTCAGCACGGTCCCCTACTATGTGACTGACCTTATCTCCATTCCCTAACAGAAAGCGGCGCTAGGATTGTTCAGCAGGGTCCCCCACTATGTGCCTGACCTTATCTCCATTCCGTAACAGAGAGTGGCGTTAGAATTGGTCAGCACGGTCCCCTACTATGTGACTGACCTTATCTCCATTCCCTAACAGAAAGCGGCGCTAGGATTGTTCAGCAGGGTCCCCCACTATGTGCCTGACCTTATCTCCATTCACTAACAGAAAGCGGCGTTAGGATATGTCAGCAGGGTCCCCACTATGTGCCTGACCTTATCTCCATTCCCTAACAGAGAGCGGCGTTAGAATTGGTCAGCAGGGCCCCCCACTATGTGCCTGACCTTATCTCCATTCCCTAACAGAGAGCGGCGTTAGAATTGGTCAGCAGGGCCCCCCACTATGTGCCTGACCTTATCTCCATTCCCTAACAGAGAGCGGCGTTAGAATTGGTCAGCAGGGTCCCCCACTATGTGCCTTACCTTATCTCCATTCCCTAACAGAAAGCGGCGCTAGGATTGTTCAGCAGGGTCCCCCACTATGTGCCTGACCTTATCTCCATTCCCTAACAGAGAGCGGCGTTAGGATAGGTCAGCAGGGTCCCCCACTATGTGCCTGACCTAATCTCCATTCACTAACAGAAAGCGGCGTTATGATGGGTCAGCAGGGTCCCCCACTATGTGCCTGACCTTATCTCCATTCTCTATCTCTAACAACAGGGACATGCTCCTTAGAAATTGTTTAAACCCATATTTTACATCTGCTTATTTGTGTTCAAGGTGTATCTCAGAAAGATCAGCCTTTTGGGTTATGATATAAGGACCGTATCGCCCTCTTCCTCAGATTTTATTTTCGCATTTTTATAACAGCATTATTGTAAAAGGCAGTTTAGTTTAGTTTTGGTTTTGCCTCATGTTAACTGCTAATGACATTATATGCATCTGGGAAGTCGCAAATATTCTTTAAACGGGATTCTGCTGTTCAGACGTGTTCAGGTCTTTCTTTGACGTCAATTACAATGTAATGAATTAACCTACAAACTGTAAATTACAATACATCATGCATGCACACTCGTCAACGTGAGAAGCCGTTTTATATTTGTTAATATGACGTTTGACAGTCCGCATCAAATACAGTGATTAGCCTTGAAACACCCGCGCAAATGACCAGGAATTATACACTCATGCGTCATACTGTAATAATTACATAGCTCTTTTAATTCAGTGACACTGAATTTATATTTGGACCGTCAATAAAAGGATCGAATGGATTTCGTTTGAATTTATCATACCGGTATGAACTCGAACAGTATCGGTAGAATTTATGAATTTCAGTAAAAATATTACCACAAACATTAAGCAAACCAAATTCTAACCTCGAATATATACTAGTAAATCGATTGTTGCTGCGATTAAACAATAGATTTTGTGAGTGAAGTACAAATCATAAATTTTGTCTATGATTAGCTTTGGCATTGAAGCAACGGGTATTCAAGAAAAGTACAAGAATAAAATTAATTTAATGAAATGAAATTTTATATGGGATGGAAACATTAATCTTGTTAGTAGGAAAACCTGCTGTAATGCAACAGCAAATGATGGAATGGATATGGAAGATATTGATGTATTTATACAAAGTAAATATATAAAATCCTTGGGCAGAATATTGCACTCCAACTTAAAAAATTGGAATACATTTGGGAAATCCTTCCTGCAAAACTTTGATAGAAGATCTTGTAATAAATATTTCACTTGTTCATGTTCCAGTTTAGAAAAAGATATATTTGCATAGCATTCCGAAATTGTATCAACAATGTATTAAAGCTGGTCATTTTTAGAACAAGAATAACAGTCAATAGTAAAAATGAATCTTAAACCAGGATTTATTCAGAAATTTACTTTTTAAGGTTAACTCTCAGTTCCTGTTCTACACATCATTTCTACAAAGTAATTTAACAACATTTCATTTATTCTGAATTACAACTAATTATCAAAAGTAATGGACAAAATCAGCACTTTATCATTCTACCTAAACTGCTGCAGGAAAATAAGATACGCAACATATTTATGCCTGAGTGTAAACTGAATGCAGTAATATCAAACTCGAAAAATGAAGATACAAAACCGGGGAAATATTTCGACCAAAACTAAGCACACTGTAATATCTCAAAACATGAAGCATTTTGAGTGGACTTTTATTCATAGGACTGTAGTCACAGAAGCGAAATTGCAACTAATGAATAGATCCGACGGAAATGTAATTTTTGTGAAAACAAAGAATCACTTTGTCATCTGTTTTACAGTTGTAGTTACAGCAGTGTACAGCAGTTTATATCACATATACCTGATACACTCTTCTGGAAATGTAAATAAGTTGACATCAGTAGAAATGAGAACAAATATCGTTTTGCAGATTATGAAAATTACCAAAATAATATTTTACACTTATACAATAACTATGAAATATACCATTTGGAAAATTCGTAATAAAGTGAAATACCGAAACAAGAACATTACTGTCACTTCTGCCTTTATTGTGACATAATACAAGGATATATCTTAGAACGAAGAAACCAATAAATGACGAATATTTGTATGCGATCAACGAATCCCTTATATGAGGTAGTAGTATATGTACATGTATATTGCTATAGTGTAACTATGATACTAAAGTGTATCTCGGCTGAATATAGTGTAACTGTGTATAAATACAACTGTGGATTTATGTTACTATGGTGATATAGTGTAACTGTGTATAAATACAACTGTGCATTTATGTTACTATGGTGATATATTGTAACTGTAATGTTACTATGATGATATAGTGTAACTGTGTATAAATACAACTGTGTATTTTATGTTACTATGGTGATATATTGTAACTGTGTATAAATACAACTGTGGATTTAATGTTACTATGGTGATATAGTGTAACTATGTATAACCACAGCTGTTGATTTAATGTTACTATGATGATATAGTGTAACTGTGTATAATACAACTGTGGTTTTAATGTTACTATGGTGATATAGTGTAACTGTGTATAAATACAACTTTGGGTTTAAAGTTACTATGGTGATATAGCGAAACTGAAGTAACAAAACGTCCTTATTAGTGTAAAGTGTAACCATGGTAACATAACTGTGATGATATTGCGTAACTGTGTAATATCGCGTAACTATGTTAATATAGAGTCACTATTGTAATATCGTGTAAATGTGTTAATATAGAGTCACTATTGTAATTCGGAGTAACTATGTTAATATAGAGTCACTTTTGTAATATCGTGTAACTATGTTAATATAGAGTCACTATTGGAATTCGGAGTAACTGTGTTAATACAGAGTCACTATTGTAATATCGTGTAACTGTGTTAATACAGAGTCACTATTGTAATATCGTGTAACTGTGTTAAGATAGCGTCACTATTGTAATATCGTGTAACTGTGTTAATACAGAGTCACTATTGTAATATCGTGTAACTGTGTTAATACAGAGTCACTATTGTAATATCGTGTAACTGTGGTAATATAGGGTCACTATTGTAATATCCTGTTACTTTGTTAATATAGAGTCACTATTGTAATATCGTGTAACTGTGTTAATATAGCGTCACTATTGTAATATCGTGTAACTGTGTTAATATAGAGTCACTATTGTAATATCGTGTAACTGTGTTAATATAACGTCACTATTGTAATTCCGTGTAACTATAAACAACCACCATGACGAATGGTATTTGGTGAATATAGCGAAAAATAATATATACATCTAGTAAAGCATTGATGATAATGATTGTTATTGTGTATATGTGATGATAATGATGATGATGATGATGATGATAATTGTTTTTGTGGATATGAAGTAAGGATGATGATTTCCATTGAGTATATGTGATGAGGATGAAGATTGTCATTGTGTATATGTGATGATGATGATGATGATGATGATGATGATGATGATTGTAATTGTGGATATGTAGTGAGGATGTTAAAAAAATCAATCGAACATACTTAACACCATTATCATAGAGGAACATCAAGGAGTTGCGTTATTTCCATTTTCGCTATCTCATAAACAACACATTAATATTCTGAGTACAAATGTACTCTACGTAAAATGAATTATCACATTGTTCTATCAGTTTTAAACAATGCAAGCACAAACAGGTCGAACTCCTCTTGGTGGTATCATTTTCTAACTGCAGACAACCACCCGGAGGCTGAATGGGCGCCGAAGTCAAACAATAATGGCAGCTGCTAATATGACAGAAGCGTTTTACTCGAATTCAAGTGATTTACAATCAATACCATGACCTAGTCAGGCTACTTGCGAAAGGATATACTTGATGTAGTTTGATTACTGAAACGAGGGAGTGGATAACAAAACCCCATAAACTATATAGATAACGGAAGTTTGAGGCGATAAAGAGCTTGGAAATGGAATTAGACTTCCTAACGAAATTTAACATTCAGCGGTGAAACCTTAGTATACGAATAAAGCACAGCACTGTGATTAACTTCATGATACTTGCGTTATCTATTTCTGCAATAATAGTATTTACGAGGAACATGAAAGATGAACAATTTGAACGATACATACTTTAAAATCAGATATTTTCGTGGGGCCCAAATTTTGTGGTTTCCTGGAAAATCTTATTTCGTTGGTACATAAAGTCGTAGATAACGTGTATACACTCAAACTGAGAATTGCTTTATATGAAACTTGTAAATACTTCGTAGACCTATGAATTTCTGGATGAATGTTACCAACGAAATCAACGAGATTGAAAACCAAAAGAAAATGAATGATTTTACACTATTTGACAAAATTGTCCGAAGCAATTTTAGCGATAAATGATTATTAGCCGTGGAGTTTGTATGGGGTATGTATTTCTCGTAACAGCGTAGATCATATCAAAACGGGTTTTTTATCGAGACAGCGCCCAAGAGAAATTTGAAGGAGACAGTAAAATATATATATCATTCTGAGGCCATGGTCGCCATCGTAGAGTGCTGGATCAGTAGAAAAGATAACAAAACTTGTGGGGGTTTCTTGAATAACATTTATACTAAATATGGAGTCAATCGGTGCAGACGTTCTTGAAAAGAAGTTGAAGTTGTCTCAGTCAATCAGAGGCCATAGTGGCCATCTTGGATTGTTTCGGTAGACACAATGATATATACACCTAGTAGTGCATTGATAATGATTGGGCCATGGTTTATAATTCTCAGGGTAATAGGGAGTTGGAAAGTGAATTTGATTACATTTTTTAACGTTCTATCAACAGCTATGGTCATTTAAGGACGTGCCTGCATGCGTGTCGTGTATGCGTCAATGTGTGTACATGAATGTGTGTAGGAGGCAGGGTGTGTTGTAGAGGGAGAAATAAGCCGTCTCGAAGGATATTAGTCAAGATACTGTATGTACTCTGCAAAACGGTTGTAATACATGTTTGATCCTCCCGTTCGTCATCACAGTGAGAGTTCTTTACAAATTTTTATAAACTTTAATTATTTAACAACAATTACGAAACAAGTTATTTCAACTTATATTAATCACCCTGGTTGGCCCGGATGTTAGCGCGTAGGGGTCTTAGCGTGGGAGGAAACCGGAGTACCCGGAGAAAACCCACGTGCTCGGGCAGGTGACCCCAACCTTTTCACGTCCGATCGGGGAAATACAAATTGTTGTTATTCTATATTCGTCAAAACATATTCAATCGGCTTTCTGACATCATCTAATCGATCAATAGAATCAATTTGTACCTGGGTTGGTTCCAACACGTTTGATTGACACAAGGAGCTGGAAGTCAACGCTTGAGTTTAGCCCATTATGTTAAAGAAAAATACAACGATTCAGTAAATAATAATGATACTGTTTAATTTAAGCATGTAAATACTCCGTTATGATTCACTTTCCGTTTGTTTGTATATATTTTACATATTTATGTTGTATTTGCAACTTATAGGCCTAAGGAATAAAGAACATTGAACACTGTAGGGAGTCATACATTATAGTCTTGCAATAATAAGTTATCGGATACATATTTGTTCTTTTCCCGAATCCGCAAGGGCACAGCTCTGTAGTTAAACTAGAACTGTTATCAGAGGTTTACTAAATGTATCACACCGCATCAATTCAATAACATTGGTTGCCTTCTACGGTACATTCAGTGGGTAACAGCAGGTGTATTCTTTTCCCGATCCCCCACCTTGTTCTTGGTTTGGTTTGCATATATACGGTTAAGTGTCCCGCTAACAGCCAAAGCAATTTAAAGACGTGTATCTATGTGTGTAATGTATGTGTTTCGACATGAATATGTGTAATGTGTGCTTGTGGCGGTTTACCCCGTTTCGAACGAACACAATTACATTACCCAATCCAGTCACATAATACTGGCAACATGTAAACTAGTTGTTGCGACTACTTAAAATGCCGAATGTTATGCAGGTTATAAAAACTCTAAATTTAAGTACGTTGGTATTACCCGGCCTGGGGACAGAAGGAATTGCCTCCGTCACGTTGGCAAATGTTCAACTCTCAGGCCAAACGTGAGGTATTGCAAAGTAAGGCGCTAAGAAAGAAAAAAAGTTGGTAGGAGTAGAGAAAGAGAGAGAAAATATTGCAATGAGTGAAGCAGCATCCGTCGGTAAAGGATTTATATTCTTTTCGCGGTCTCCGACCTGCAGGTATCATTTAACTACCGTTTTTGGGAAAAGTTCATAACAACCTAAACGCCAAGATAGTATCATTCAATCCATAATAAGACTGATGGAACCTTTCGACAAGCCCCACCTTTCTTACATGGGCAATTCACCACTCATTTTCAAGGTTTTCCCGGGATAACATGAGCTGCGAAACCATTTCAAACTATTAAGCAACCACACGTTTCCTTAGTTACAATGGCAATATCAATACTATGACGTCAGTGGGTAAGATTTCACAATTATCCGTTCAAATATGCACACAGAAAGCTATGAATGGTTGACCTTTATAAAACAAACTCCATACCTGCCTAGATGTGGAGTTTGTCTATCGGATCGTATTACTTAATATGTAAGCTGAAGACACAGGGGTTAGTGATGTCATGGTGGCATTCTCAACAGTATCTCGATAAATCCAAACACGCTTAAGCGGAGCCACCTAGAAATGACGTGCCTTAAAACGGTAGCGTGATACAACTGCCGATCGACTTATGCTTACTACAAAAAGCTTACAAGCCCTAACCACTACCAATCTAAAGCTGAACATCAATTCAGAGAGCGATGTATACCATATTCAACGACATTGGATTTTCTCGATCTTGGAACAGAACCTATAGACTCACTTGCTTGGTGAATTGATGAACGTTCAGTCTGACAGTCAATGCCACGGTTTTAACATTGGTGTTTTGTTCTGTCCCCTTACCAAGTTTAGCTGAAGTCGTTATACTACTCATTGTTTGACTTACACCTTTAAATGATGTGTCAGTGCGCTGTGTAATCTGACGAGGTGAAGAGTCACCTTACCGTGTCTCGGGTGTGTTATGACATCACGGTGAGATGGCACCATAAAAGTTGGTCCTCAAAAACATTGCCCTATCATCCATATATACTGTCCTCATATTACATGCACTATAGCTGTTTAGAACTTATAATTTTATGTACATGTATAATTATGGGGTGGGATCTCACCTGTTTCCAAGCAGTGACTCAGAAACTTTGTCCCTAGGTTGTGGCCAGACCCCAGGGTCAATTCCATTATCATGACTGTGTTCGTCTCTTTATGCCAAGAATTTGTATGTTTTGTGTTTAGTGGAATCTCAACCGTTTCAAAGTTATGACCCAGGGGTTAAGTACCCAAGGGTGGGGAAGACCCCAATGCCAATCATGGAAGTATATGTGCATTCATCTCTTTATACTTTATAGCAATAATATAAATGGTTATAGGGTGGGGATCTCAACCATTTTCAAGCTGTGACTCCAAAACTAGGTCACTAAGGGTTAGGCCAGACCCTAGGATCAACTCTAATATCATGACTGCATTTGTCTGTTTATGCCCAGCATGTGTATATATGGTTTTGGGGTGGGGACCTCAATTGTTTCAAAGTTATGACCCAGAGACTGTGTCCCCAAGGGTGGGGACAGACCCCAGGGCTATCCTGGAAGCATATGTGCATTCATCTCTTTATACTCAGCAATAGTATATATGGTTATAGGGTGGGGATCTCAACCATTTCCAAGGAATAAACTAGTTTTGCCCCCCCCCCCCCCCCCTTAGCCCGGGGGTTTGATTTTTAGTTTGGTTTAATTTTGTTGAACGTCCTTTAAACAGCTAAGGTCGTTTCATAACGTGCCTCCATCTATGTAGTGTATGTGTGCTTGCGTGTGTGTATGCAGGAGACGGGGTATGTTGGTGTGCTTGCCTCCTTGTGATAGTGCTATCTCACTGAAATGCCATGCCGAAGACACCAAGCACAGCATTCTGCCCGGCCACATTATACTGACACCGGGTGAACCAGAATGCCATTCCCCTTAATGCTGAACGTTAAGCAGGGAATACCAACTACCATTTTTAAGGACTTTGGTATGTCCCTGCCTGGGGACAGAACCCATTGCCTTCCTCACTTGGGCGAACGCTCAACATTCAAGCCAAAAGTGAGGAGTTGCCAAGCAAGGCGCCAGGAAATAAAAGGTAGTTAGAAGTAGAAAGGAAGATAAAGATCCCAAATATTGCAATGGGCGCAGCAGATTTATTTTGGTCGCTTTTGTGTCCCCAAATAGAAGGACACCAAAGTAATTCCTCAATTCTGCAGGGGGTTCCTACATAAGTCGTCTTCTACGATACATGTAGTAGGTAACAGCAGGTTTATTGGTGAAGCGTGTCCATTAGTACAATCTCTACCACAAAGGGATGCTTCCAACAAAATATAGCTAATATCCATCGCTGTGTTCCAGAGTGTGTCGCTTAAAGCAAAAAAGCCAAATTACCCTTTTTGGCCCCGCCTCTCAGCCCCCTGGGATGTCAACTCCACCAATTGTACAATATTGAATCCCCGCTACCCAGGGATGCTTCTAGTCAAATTTAGTTGAATTCCAATCAGTGGTTAAAAAGAAGTAGTCGTTTGAAGAAATTGTTGATGTACGGACGGACGCAACCGCACGTAAGGCATATGCTCACCTTTTGTCCTTTGGGACAGGTAAACTAGGAATGAAGACGTTATATTGCGGGAAGTTTGCCCCTACGCACACCGTGCTAGTACATGTACAAGTGTCAGTCAATACCAAACGTGCGATTGCCAATAATCCAAACATCTGGCATTACATTGCCATGTTATGAGAGGCAACCTGTGTTAATAAACTATATAAGACCGCATTCGTCAATAAAATCCCATCTGGACACAGTAAGGCCGGGGTCATGGTCTCTTGTTCACGTGTAATATTTCGATTCCTCCTTATAGCAAGAAGTCGAACAGTATGATGTACTATCGCATCAGGTAAAACGTATCGTCTGTTTTCTTCAACTTAATTGTTTGCTTTAGAATATATCAAATGCTACGAATTTTAATGTCAAATACGAAATACACTGATATTAGATAGCAGGATCCGGTGCAATCACGTTACCGATATATTAATATAAATCCAAAAAGTTATATTGCAGCAAAGAGAGCAGAGATTGAAAAAAGAGCAGGTTTCCATAGCGAGAACAATATTTGCTTTTGTTTCAATCTGAGAAGCACAATTTTACAGTTTAGTTTATTTGGTTTATCGTCTTTCTGCTAGCACCTAAGTTCATTAGACGACGGGCCTACATCTGTGTAGTGTATGAACCATCATTCCGAGTGGATGAGCTGGAGAAAAAGTAATATCGTAAACATACTTATCTTCATGCACATCCAGGGATATTAATAGCAACTTTACCGTAAATATGTCAGATTAGTTGTTCATCATAGTTCTATATGAAGACAGAGAAGAAATTCCCTGATTCTGCAGAGGGCCCCAACATTAGTTGATTCGTACATATAGTGGGATATATCCGAACATGTTTCCCCTAACCAGCAGAGAATTCCACTGAAAAACCGGAAGCCGTGCAGGTCTGGTTAAATGACAGACCTACAGTGTCCTAATGCATGACGATGATAGGCGACTAATATGACCCCTCTCCCAATGAAAAACTGAAAAAATAAACTTGCTGTAACTCAATGCAGTGTTTCATTAAAATGCGACTTATGAATGTCCCTTGAAGAATCGGGGAGGATGGGGTAGTGTTCCGTGTCTTATAAGAAAAGAAGAGACAAACAAATAATGCTTCCTCTATTGCAACAATTGTGAGTTTTTCGGTTCCGATTTTGTAGATGTGTGTCTCTAGGTGAGGATGTTTAACCCTATAGCAAACCAATATAAGAACGGGTTAACCAGAAATGCTGAAGGAGAGGCTACGAAATGGAAAACGTTGGTTCGTTATTATTAATGGATTATTAACGGCCCATCAACACGAATTGGTCGTCATTACGGCCAGTACAAATTAGATAGAACATATTAAAGGAAATTACACCAAACGAACGAAAAGGTAAAAGACAAACATCAACTTGAAAAGCAAAATAGGCTATGATTATTTATATCTTTTTGAAGAAAAAAACCTCGAACCCGCAGGGGATCTTATATTTGAGGTCATTACATGTACAATAAATCGGTTTTCCAATTAATGTCTACCCCTCCAGATACAACACAATTTGTAAGGTTTTACTTTCAACGTCCACATCCTTCAGTTTACTATGCGGATTCCTCAAGTGTTCATCAAGAATTTTGGTAGATGGCTATATCGATTTCGGAGTAGACCTCCGTTTTCAAGTATGTCCTTTTTTCTAAAAATATTTGATATATACATGTATGAGGAATGAAATCTTGAGATTGAAAAGTAAAGAAAATGTATCTAAAGAGCGTAATTAAATACGTTGATTGCATGTATCACGTGCTGTATCTAGAGACATGTAATGCCGTATTACATTTATGTTCAAAAGGCTAGACTTTTTATTGCATGTCTGAGGTATTTCAGGAACTTAATTTAATTTAATTAGAACCTGCTGTCATTAAACTCCAAGAAGATGTTAATATGACACAGGAGGGGCCGGATTGAGAGATTGAGAACTATAATGGTACGATTTTATACTACTTAATGTATATCAAACGGGATGATGTGGATACATTGGTGTCTTAGGCGGTGGTTGATTATACAAACATGTTCAACATACTGCCGTAATATGTGTATCTCGGTCTTGGTTTTTTTTAACTGTTTAACAGCTTGGGTCATTGACTGACGCGTCGAAAAGGGTGTAATGTAGGCGTGCAAATTTGTATTTGTGCTGGAGGTAGTATGTTGGTTTAGTTTTATTTTGTTCAACTTCCTATTAACAGCTAGGGTAAGCACGTGCCTCCATGTGTCGATCTGTCGATCCATGTGTGACATGTGTGTGAAAGTGACGATTTGTTTCTAAAATATCAGTTTGAAGAGCTACCCTGACGCAGGACGCTTATTTCCCGCATGTTATAGAGGGCCGGAGTTCTGACGTCAATCGATGCCAGATATATATAAAAAAATAATAGATAAAACGTCAGAATAATTCGGACTATGACATCGGGTGAACCAGTTTTTGCCATTACCCTTAAAGCTAAACGTTAAGCAGACAGACCTAGTGTTGGCTACTAGATACTTTATGGACCAACATTACACCTGCGTATATACGCAGCCGTTTTCAGGAACGATATAAAAAAACTTTTTTTTTATTTAACTTTACATAACTTTTAATTTGATTATGTAACCAAGTAAAAGCATATACCAAGTAAAAGCATATTGTTTATCATATGCAATGTTGGAACACAAATTTCGAGGACTGTAAGACCCCTGTCTAATCGATTGTTCCATCCTTTGCCTCAATCACAAACTTTGTTAGCTGTTTTTACGCCGATATACGCCCTTTGCGACAGTTCAACACTGAACAGAGCAAAACAGGCCATACAAAAAGAGGGGATGATTACCCTTTATGGGGTTAAATGCAATACTTAATAAATCAGTCAAGACTATCGCCCGGTTATATTACAAGATTATTTCATTAGTCTCCAATTGAATAATTTCTGTAGGCCGGACAGATGCACCGTTTCTTAGATGTCATGTCATTTTAATTACATCCTTAGTAACGGACATTATGTGTATAATGTATGCGAGCATGGGTGTATATGTCTGTTGGAGACAGCCTATATTAATATAATTGCCTACTTTCGATATAGCAGATCTGATGCCGACTTCATAGTGTTATGTCACTAAAATACAACGCCGAAGGCATTCCGCCCTGTAACATTATGCAGAAATACAGGTGAACCAGTTGTTGCAATTTATTTTTAAAGACTTGTAGTATATGACCCGGCATGGGGAAAGAACCCATTGCCTTTCCCAACAGCACCCAGAGAATGATCAAATAATTACACCAAAACAAAGTACATGAAACCAATCGATTGCACCTCTATTGATTTGAAATTTATGAATATTGCAAGAACAATTATTTAAAAAGAAAACATTTTAAGTGCATATCTAACTCATTATCAGTATTTTAACAAGAACATCAAATCGTCTTATTTGTTCTACTGACAGAAGGCGTATTATCTTATTGTCAATTGACTAGAGGGGCGTCTGACCATTGACGCATACTTAACAATAGTTTCCACTAGCTGCAGGCATGTGTTTTCATCAGTAAATATGTATAATAGTTTCTGCTTTCTGTAGGCGTATTTGTTATTAAGTACATGTATACAGGCTCTAACTATAGATAGCTTTGCTTTTAAGTATGGCCAGCTAGACGCCAATGTGCTGTTTCAATTTTGAGTGACAGAAGTCGGCCTAGTCTCTGGATTTGTAAAAAAGTAATACACATGTGACATCGTCTTCAATAAATTACTGTATTGAAACTCACCACACGATATATGTATACAGTTTATGAATGAAGTTACCATTGCATGTTTATCATAAACGTTTTTTAATGCTTTGTAGTAATTTTTGCCGACGGTATGTGGTATTTCCACACAGAGGAAGTAAAAGTAGACGTTTTGCAGGTTTGTTTGTGATTTAATGTCCTCACAACGGCTAAGGATAAATAGGAAAGGGCCAAGTTATCTAAAGTACGGAAAAGCCTAACAAGCTATTTTTTCATATTACCAAAACTATGAGTTCGAGAAATACCTGAAATTCAAATATCATTTTTCTGTTTCACATGCAGGTACTTTGAACAGAACTAATTTGTCGCACTTAAATTTCAGAGCAGTATCGAATTTTATCAGTTGAGCACATTGGTGAATTGGCGCACCAACAAAATATGTACTACAAACAATCCACATCATCTTTAATTGACTCATAATAATACCAGTTAAGCGCTAATTTATGTACATTTACAGTGATTTTTTAGAATTTCAAAATATATCAGATAAGAAATTTACGCCTTCATTTCATTTGTAAGTGAATCATTAATTTCAAAATCCAGACATTTAAAATATACATATAAGGAAACTTGCCGTAACATAGCTGCATTTCATAATATAAGAACTTCTGATGCGCGAGACAGTCATCCGTGTTGAACTCTACATTATTAGTAACGCTCAACATGTTTAACGACTAATTACATTTGTTTGTGTTTTATAAGTTCTAAGACAAAAGTCATGATAGGACTGTGTCACGATGTTGGAGCAACATAAAAAGATGCCACCACACTAGGAAAGCCGCGCGCCTTCACAATATTTACACTAGGATACAATTTTGTTTGTTTGGGGTTTAGCATCGTTAAATCTGTTTTTGCCATGGAACAAGGATGCAGATACTGTCGTAAAACTTCGAAACTCTTTCTCACCTTCTTACGCCGCTTTCGTTTTGGCTGTGTATTCGCAATCCTAAACTTTATCCCACTATCCCACTGCATATTGGAAAAGGCGACAACTGTGGGCCCCCCTTCGGAACCGATCGGGATTTTTCTTTTGTTTAGGGGACATTTAAGAAACAACATTCTCTCTCGCTTCTATACTCTTTCATTTCATTGCTGCCTCCCTATGACCGGGGCTGTTGCGAGGACGATAAACCCCATACAAACAAACTACCCAGTCGTGTATCCGTAAACACGTGGGAAGCCTCTGTTTAGAATAATTTCACGGGTAGAATGTCAACCTAAGACGACGTAGCAATGATACGGTACATAAATGTATCCCTCAATTGGCCCCGTCATCTAGCTATAACCCTCTTCATATGACCTAAGCTTTTGCGAGTAAGAAATTTAAAAATAATCATGCCTATTTGGCAACATTTTCAATTTCATAATCAAAACATCACTTGTAACGAACAAACAATCTGACTGTGGAAACATATGTAGATGTGCCCATTCTCCCTCAAATATAATGATCGTTTCGGAGACATTAAAAGTATAATTTGGTCAACGTGTCTTTGGCAATCCGAATATAATGTAAGTTCTATATATAATTTATTTAGAAATCTTTTTTAAGATATGAATGTATATGATGTTTTTACCGAATAACTTGATATATCCTTTTCCGTACAACTAATTTTAAAGTAAACTAAAATGTAATATGAGTAGTTATTGAGTTATATGGACGTTCTGATTTTTACATAGCGTATATCTAATACACATACCTTCTGATCCTGCCGTGGTGTTCATGTTTCTTTATGTAGGTAAGGCAAGATGTATCCAGTTATTCACATATGTACATACTCCATTAGCACACCTGTGAAATGATGTTATGACACACCTGTATTATCCAATACTGGTCTTTCAAGATGGTCACTCTAAGTAAAATTCCTCAATACAAACCATGTAGCACTATGTTTCTGATTTTGTTGTCACACCAGAACACCGTTATACCTCTGGAACAATCTTCTATACTTTACACCTGAATCTATCTAATTAGAGACATTTGACGTAGCCACATATGGGATTAGAAACCCTGTCCTGAAGCTCCCGTGTCCACTCCCTAAGTCCTTCAGCCGGCAGCTTTGTTCAGGAATCAGCTCCACCGTTAGTGTCGTATCCGCCGTCTTATCTTACTGTTTAACGGCCGATGTTTTTGGTGCATGTAAATTTCTGTTTGAATGCATATTAGATGAGATGAATTAATGGGATACCTATTATAGTCACGTATAGACCGCGATAGTTTCAGTTTTGTTGATCACAGTTTAAATGGTCTGGTGTTGGTGTCCGGTTTCATGAATTATCCAATAATTAATTACTGAATGTACGCGTAGATAACAGTATCGCTATAGCCAGACCAGAAACCAACAGTGCGTAGCGTCACATTTGAAGACGCTGGTTTTACAAGGCTTTGCACGACCCTTTGGAGTATTTGATGATTCTAGTGTACTGACTGATAAGTGCACAAAATAACCATGTTCAACACAATTTGAGAGCATGCCTGCATAGATATTTTTCACTGTATACAAGATACCACGGTCACCCATGTGATCAAAGCTTTCGGCGAGTCTGACATTGAACGGATACGAGCACCATTACAAATAATAAATATTTGGTTTAAAAAGAGGTCTGTATTCGTTACAGCCTCACTGTCCGAAATTTTGCCTGGCAGTCTCAATGTTCTTAACAAACGATATTTTACAAGTGAGCGTCAGTAAACATATCTTTAAATGAAATACCTTTCTCAATATCTACTAGTTCAACATAATATTTTTACAATATTTGTTTTCCTTGCGGAAATAGAGTCAACTTCTTTCCAAATTAACTGCACTGTATCGAATTACATTTAATGAAATAAAACGAGATTCTTAAACCCGTTTCTGACGGTTGTAATAATTCCCAAATGTCAACAACCTATTAGGAGCCTCTCCTCATTATAGACATCTCGGAATAATGACATCATATTTAGAAACGCAAATCCGATCACGTGCATATGAAGAAAGAATCCGATTTTTTAATCACTCCTTTTTGGCTACAGTGAATGATTCTTTGACGGCACTTTGGGTACAAATTCTAACGTGTTCATAATATCGTTGATATATCACATCTATATGCAAGAATATAATGTGTTTATTAAGTAATCCGAATTAAGATAACACATTTGAGAGTTGTAGTTTAAAAACATTATCAAAATATATTCTGAATTGTCTTGTTCTACAAATGTAAAATGTTTTCTTTCAATTCTTCAGATTCATTGGCTGAAGACTTTCTTTAAATAGCGTGTTATCTTTAACGTTAAATTCCACACCGGAGACACGTTGTTTTCACACACATACCGTTAATAAAGTTTCGTTCTATATAAATTCGCCATCAGCCGATATAGAGCATAGTCAAGATATAGTCAGGGACCCAGACTGGTCTATGTGAATGTGATGGGAGACTTTACAAGTGATAGAGACAAGCATACTCCTCGCCTTGCCATTAATTATCATAAATGTTCGTAATACGCGTGTATATATACAATATTAGGTTTTATGGCAGGCCATGGGGTTAGCCAACCATAAAATATCGGAATGTCGAATATAAACAACGTCGAATGGCCGACCAAAAACAATTACCTCCCGACTTTGTCAGCAGAAAGGGATGCTGTTGATCATAGGGTATGGCCGAAATTAATGGCTGGCCTATAAATGTAACTGTCCTCGACCGGTCACTTCCTTAGTCCGGCGAAGTCAAGGGACTGATTCAAACTCAAATGGTCAGTTGTAGAAGTTCAACTGGGGTCGAGGGACACACTTATGTAGCAACAGTCATCTGTATTGGTCAGACAGATAAGTCCTAGCGGTCAGTTCATAAGTATGTTTCAGAGCTCTGGGACACCTGTGTCTACCAATGGCCATCTATCAATGATGGTTCGAGAAGAGGGCACATTTGCGCCAGATGATCAGTACTAGGGCTTTTTGAATTCTGTAAATGTTTCCAATTTTAGTCAGGTTCAACCTATGCAAAAATGTCACCTGTTTAACAGTGTTTATGCGCTTCTATTTTAAAGTAATGTGCCATTTGTACTTGAAAAGCCTGAGCCGGTTTGATAAACGCGTTCCTTATGGTGCACTACTTGTAAGTGGGGGCAGCCTGCGGACACCAGCTAAGAACAACACTCACTTACAGTTGTGATAATCTATTTGATTGATCTGGACGACTTGAAATCCATATATGATTTATATGCTGACATCAAACTCCAATTCCGTTAAAAATGAAGCCCATTCAGAAAAGGATGATTAGCTCTCCGATCATGCACCGGATCGTTCTCATTTAATAGAACATTTCACTACTGAATTTGTGCAAATACGTTACTTAATTTTACGATGTAGCAACAGTGTTTGATAGTGAGTTTGTCCTCAATATCTAACGGTTTACATTCAATTGATCCCTTCTCTTTCATAATTCACGTCCTTATATGACCTTAGCTTGATAGGACATTAAACCCCATAAATTAATCTTTACATAATAATGTAAAATATACGATTCACCAAGTTCGTTTGCTTTTATGCGTTTCTTTCCCTTTTTAATGTGTATTTTTTGTAATGTTTAAGTCTCAAAGTTATTTATATATAAACAAGGTGAAACCACACGAAATAGAGATAACCATTGTAATGGAGAAGAACAATGCAAAAGCTAAAGACACACACGGAAATTTAACTAAATTGACATTATATCCCTATACAACAGATACCACGTGTTTTTTCTACATTGTTGGCAATCGCCATTCCGTGTCTTTTGCATGAATCAACAAATCACAGGCACATAAGATTTCTAAGTTTGCGGATGTAGACTGTGTGATAAACCATGTCAGATGAGGATCACTTTTCAAATCCATTTGTTTCCCATTTAGATTAAGCATTTTGTTGCATTACAATTCACGTCATGTGACGAAGATGGAACAGATGTCTATGCAAAGCTAATCGGATAGCCGTCGATAGTGGTTACTTCCGGTCGATTGCAAAGTTCAACAAAGATACGGTAACCTCAACAATATAGTCGTGTTCTTTGTTTATGATTATTGATAATGGCACAACCAAACGTGACTGACACAAGTGTCGCAGTGCTATTGTTGGTAAAGATATGAGGCTTATTTTTAATTTCTAACGAATCAATATCATATACTCGAATGAAACCATATTTTATGACCTAAATACCGAGATTGATTTGCGTGTTATTCGTCTTCAATTGACCTGTCTAGATATAAGGCCAATCACTGAATGTCCTGACCTTAATGTCGGCGATGTAGCGTCTTTAATAAAGAACAGTATACAGTGTTATTCGAGGTAAACAGAGGATCAAATACGACAAAGCTTAATATGTGCACATGTTTAATGGGTTCAAAAAAAAAAATCGCAGGCAATAAATCTAATTTGTTTAAAGCTTCATCGGCTTAACCACACGATATCGCAACTTTGTCATCCACTACATTGTCCAAGATATCTAATGTCTGATTACAAATACATATACAAAACGCCAAAGACCATGTTAATTACATAGAACACATTCAACAAAATCATGTAGATGCTTTGAACTGGTTGATTTCATGTAAAAGAGCTTTAAAAACCATATGCAGATATTTTTTTAATTAACTCCCTATGCGCTTGCATTTACGCAGTTTGGCCTCAATATCGCTACACTGATTAATCTGAGGTTTGTGTAAAAAGTGTGGCCAAATTGTAATAATTACAGCCCAGCAGTAGCTTAAATTGCCGTATGCCCTCCCCGTGAGTTCGTTTCGAATTAATATATCGCAATTCCACCGCGGTGGTTGTTTTAATTTGATATAAGTAAATCTACTAGTCAGTATACCTCACAGCAAAAACTACGATAGCCCAAATCTACCTTGATGATACCACACTATCAGTATACCACGTTAAAGGCCGTTTTACTAACATGTCTTACTAATACATGTGGAATCCCTAGCAGAATTTGGGATTCGCTTTTGTGCCCTCTACTTTGGGACGCAACAACGACCAACATAAATATACTGCACTTAATGCAATATTTGGAATCTTTTTCCTTGCTCCTAATTTCCTACTAGTCTTTGTTTCCTGGCGCGTGTCCTGACACTACCTCACTTTGGTATTATTGTTGAACGTTCGTTGAAGTGGGAAAGGCAATTAATTCTGTTCTCAAACCGGCTTTTACGTACGTCCCTAATGTTTTAGTTGTTAATATCTGCTAAGCGTCCTGCACATAGGGTATTAACAACAGTACCCCAAAACAGAGCCATCATCATATATACACATGCACGCATACGTAACACACATGGAGTTACGTCGTTACCTGACGTCAAAACAAAATAAAACCAACCAACCGAACAATTGTCGGAGTCGAAGTTAAAATTCATAGCATTATTTTCGTTGTGCGCCTACGGGTGTCGTAGCTATTTGTACACGAGTTAGTTAATTGCTTAACGGTAATGTCGTATTGGACATGGCAAGAAGATTAAGGGACAAACATAAGACGAATTATTAAAGGTTAAAATCTACACACATAAGTACACAGGTAATATGATCAAGCTGTTGCGACAATGTTTATCCCAAATCAACAATAAAAACGTTTGACATCGATCATATTTAAAGTATTGCCATATAAGCTTTCGAATTAAAAACGTATATTAAATACCAACAGATCATGTAAATGTTAAGGAATTGACACTTATTTCTCTAGAGTTTTTGTGTAATTGAATCTTGTCGAAAGTGAATGAACGACTGATTCCCGGAATCTCGCTTATGTGTATCGCTAACGTTCCAGGGTTATGCCATGTTTGAGGACATTATTCCTTTTAATGACCTTCTCAAAGTATCATTATTATACTTGTTATTGTTGTGAAGTGAGAGTCTTAATCAAAATTATATTTTGGTAAATTGTACTACGTAATTGCTTTACTTTTCTGATCTTCCAATCTAAAGGTCATCTTCCTGTCTATGAAATTGTCATTGGATACATTCATTATTTTTGTAAGCGAATCGGTTTTCCATCAAATATTCTGATACCTTTTTAAACACTTAGAACGTCAGCCGTTCTCATTCTGTCAACATTATAATGCACAATTCACAGTTTTGGCATTATTCTTTTAACATATCCTGCTATCAACATATTTTTGTTTACTTTTAAACATTTTCACATTCTCTTCTTACAGTGTTTTTCAGTCCTAAGTCAGCGTCAATCAGTTGTTCAACAACAAAATTCGATAATAAATAAGACCAAAAATAAAGATGTAATTTAACATGTATTGCTAGCAGAAACGTTTTTTTATTTGTCATCTGCTTTGGAGAAATCAAAACTACTGCCTAATTGGAGGCCTTGATTCTTTTATATGGTTCTTTATTCCTATGCACTCTTTTCTATTTGTGTGTCCATTTGCCAAACCCTCGCATATTTTGTTTGATGTTTTAAATTACACTGCATGTGACCAAATAAACTGAAAAATGAACGGTGCGCCTCCGTTTGTCAAGAACGGGTAAAGCATACCTTTGTTAGAAAACCTTAAAGGTTCATTGAAGGCAAGTACGCTGGTCATTGACAACACGTACTAAGACGCCGCTGTCAACTTCTGTACAGGATAATGAACGAAACACAAGCGTTGTGTAATACACGTGTGTATATTCAGTGATCAGTATTTATTTTGGCCCTTGCCGTCCGACATTTCACACTTTAAATAGGGCTTTTGACCAACAGGTGAAAAGACCTATTGGCATTGTTATGGTTCTTATTGTCCTTCTTCTTCTTATTCTTTTCCCCTGATTTTGTGGCCACCTAATCTTTTGATTGGTAGCGGATGTGTTAACAGTCTTATACGTATATTGTAGGCCAAGGTCGAAAGGTGTCATTGCAACATTTTTCAAGTTCTTTTAAGTTCTACAAAGTTTTGGTTCTTGATAAAAAATGTCTTCCGGTGTTCTGTAGGGGTCAGATTTCAAAAGTGCTATTTTTGGCTACACATTTAAATAATTATCTTCTGAAGTTCTAAAGGGTCTTGATATTATATATATGAGGTGTTCAGGTGATTGGCTAACAAGTTTGTGAAAATGGTTGACCTGGACCTACTTTCAAAGTCAAAGGGGTCAAATGTCTTAAAATCGTTATACGGGCTCTTCTCAATAACGATAATTTTTTTCATAGAGGGCAAATACCATGAGGATTCAAAAAATATGTTTGTGGTCAAAGACCAAATCAGTCCTTGCGGTGAAAAGCCCGTCAAATTGTTAGCCAACACTTTCTAGTTACCATCGTTTCTGATGAATATATCACTTGACATGTACATAGTATATCAAATCAATGTCCAGAGTTTCAAAAGCTCGTGTAGCTTACTTGATGAACAACTACAGCTTTTAAAGCAACTATTTTTACAGTTACATTGAAACAATGTCTTTGCGAGGCATGCATACGTCTGCAATTCTTTCTTTATTCTGGCTGCACAGTTCATATAAACGTACATCACTTCAACACAAATCAAAATTGATACGTCAATCCTTGCAATAATAACATTTTTTGCGCATTTTACTTGTTATCGACGACGTCTCTGCTTACACCTTCAGTTAGTTTGTGTCAGAATAAAGCTACCTTATCATATGAGAACAACGTCGTCATATGCTATTTTCAGGTCCAGCCCTTTACTACAATAAAATAAATGCTCAGTTTTAGTACTGTACTTTGTGCACAGTATTACATATGCCTTCTCCAAACCCGAACGAAAGAAACGTACGCATTACAACAGAATTACCGCAGAATTACACCCGTCCCATCGCAATCTAAAATCTAACATACTTCAACAGAACATGTGCGCATTTTGCTCAAGGTCGAACTTATTTCATATATCGACAAACAATTTATATATGTGTTGCTAGAAACAAAATGCAATCTTTTTATGAGGTCTTATCAACCAAACTAGCTATCGAATGTTGTTATTTCATTCATTCATCGTGGGCCCAGATTCCTACTCTATAAGCTTTTATAGCTCTGTATTTTATTATCAGCACATGGTGTGCACACCGTTTATCGTGTTACGTTGTACGATTATACAACTGATGTTTCGCTTGTTAACCGTTTTTTCGCAATTCAAAATGAAAGCTCTAGACTATTTTCCTTCCTCGGGATAATGGGCTATCGTTCCCTCATATCGTCTCAAGCCTAATAAGGGATAATTCCGCAATTATATCTTCAGCTTTTGTACTACAGAATATTTCTGGATGACGAGTCAAAGATTGACGTTTATGACAAGCAATTGGACCTGAGGATGTATGCGTATTGGATAGCTCACAACCTGTTTATATATATAACTGGTACACATTAACGTTTATATTAATGTCCAGCATTGCTAATATGGACGGACACTTCATTTCGTCGTCTCCCCTATCAGAAAGATTATCGTACCGGAGAAATGGACTCTGACGACCGTTATTGACAGTAGTCAGACACAGAAATATCGACAAACCATTAAACGTAAACTGTATTGATAGCATTCCATCCTCAAACAAATTAATACTAGAAATGCACTGAATATAAACTTGTATCTTTCTAAATTTAGGTTGACATTGCACATTGTATACAAAACGCGTCTTTTTATGTATTGTTTCCTCTCGAAATGTTTTTGTCAGTGATTCAAAAGCATTGCGTTGTGGAAATAATAAATTAATGATACAGACGCAGCCACCGAATGGAGACGAGGAAGTCATAAAGATGAGTTTATCTGCGTAGCTAGAATTCCAAGTCTATACACTTATGTGTCAGAACTAATCTAATTGATTTATCATCCAAACAACATTGAATTATATTTGGACTGGACATTTTAAACTAACCGCCAAAGGCAACCGTCTGCATATGCGATAGCTGCGACCGTCGTCCTTCCGTCTATCGCAACTTTTTGTATTCTTTCGTTTTTGTATTGTTTACGGCTAATCGGCAATGTTAGTCAATTAGGACCAAAACAACGCGCTGGAAATAGACAAAAATGAACAATTGAAAGAAAACTAAACAGGTAAAATGGATTGAAATTTGTGAAAATACAAACAGAATACGAATTGGTTGCAAGATACACTGTATATCATTAATATTGTAAAGTTCAACTGAGTGTAAATAATTATATAGTAATTTCAAAGAAACTGTATCAAATACACGCTTCAAAGAAGGTAATTTAATAATCTGTCACGCACTCGTTTGAAATCAGCGCATTAAATAATAAAGTAACGTCAACTTTATTTTCACTTTGTTGATATTTGTTTGTTTGTTTGAGTCTAACGACCCATCGACAACTGTGGTCATTTAGAGTCATACTGATTTATTTATTTATTCTAAACAAACATATGTGTAGCGAAGCTAAAATCAGATAAGGATAAGGAAATTGCAAAGTATGTGTAAATGACAAAAAATATAAAAGAAGGGTAAAGTGGATTAAAAGACATCAGAGTCTTTAAATAGATCGATGTCTTTCGAAAAGTGAAGTAATGCCTTCGAAAGTAATTAACACGAATATGTATTAAATCGGAACATTTTATTTAAAAATGTTCCACTGTAAATGGAGTGTCACATGCGTGGCATGTAGGTGGATCTTCTCGTTTTAAAAGGTACGAATGAGTAGAATAATTGTACCCTGTACGGAGCCTGGAGGGGACAACTTCCTCTCTACGATCTTTCCGACCGGGAACACATGCTTTAAGTTTCGGTTGTACTTTGAAAAATATGTTTAAAATGTGTTTAAGGTAGTTTGATATTTGTTTGTCTGAGATTTAACTCAAAATTTTGCTTCTCTGTCAACAAATTCGTTGCCTTTTAATTCCAACATGGCTCGGAATCAATAATAAAGTTATTTTACATTTCTTTAGGATCTCGTAAATGTAAACTGTGTAGGGCAGATTGAGGGTCTAAACAAAAGATTGCCTTTTTGATGCAGTGTTCATCGATATGGTCAAGGGCCAAACAAATGGCACACATTGTTCGGCAGAAAAGAAGGAGGCGCCGTCTGGTAGTCGAACTGACGTGCAAGAATATGCAGAACAGCAGGCTTCTGCCACTTTATCACCTTTTTTGGAACCTGTTGATCCCGTTTTTAAAAATCAAGCCATTTACTGACATTTAGTACAGTACACGTTGTATTAATAGCTTTTGAAGGTGACATGTGGACAGATAGTTAAAGAAGATAACACAACAACATGTATCGATTGTCTTTTTGAATTAACAATGATGTTCATATTCATAATAGCTCATCGTCGTAATGTATGTTATCATTTGTATACGAATTAAACCCAACCAGGTACGTTATCAAGGCCCAGTGGCAGGTCGGTTTGGTTTGGTTTGGTTTAGTATTGTTTAACGTCCTATCAACAGCTATGGACATTTTGGGACAGCCTCCCTTGTGTGCATTTCGCATGCGTGTAGTGTATGCGTGTGTGTTTTGGGAGGCTGCGATATGTTCGTGTTTTTCTCCTTGTGATAGCGCGGAACTGATGCCGAATTTATAGTGCTAACTTACTGAAACGTACTGCCGAAGACACCCAGCAAGATACTCCATCCGGTCAAACTAAACTGACAATGGGCGAACAAGTCGTCCCACTACTAAATTGCTGAGCATTGAACAGTAGTAGAAACTACCATTTTTACAGACTCTGGTATGTCCTGGCCAGGGGACAAGACCGAATGCCTCCCTCACAGGGGCGAACGCTCAATTTAAGGCCAAAAGTGAGGCATTGTCAAGGGAGACATTAGGAAGAAGAAAGTTGTTTAGAAAGAAGAGGAAAGATAAGATCCCAAATTTGCTTGTTGTTCCCCTCTGCATGTGTCGTAAAAGGCAATTAATGAAGACCCCCCTGCACAATTGAGATACCTCTACTTAGGGACACAAAAGTGACCAAAATAAATTTGCTGCACCCATTGCAATATTTTGAATCTTGATATTACTTTCTACTTCTAACTACCTTTTATTTTCTAGCGCCTTGCTTGGCAATACCAAACGTTTTGCTTTATTGTGAAGCATTCGCCCAGGTGGGTACGGTAAATGGTTCTGTCCCCAGGCCGGGACATACCAAAGTCCTTAAAATGGAAGTTGATTTTCCCTGGATAACATTCATCATTTTGGGTAATGACACCCGTTGTCAGTATAAAGTGACCGGGCGAAATGCTGTGCTGAGTGCATTCGACATGTTATTACAGTGAAATAGCACTATAAAGTCGGCATACTATCCGCGCTATCACAAGGAGGCAAAACGCCAACATACCGTATGTATATGTAAACAATACACATTAAATTACCTTTGCTGTTGAAGACGTTAAACCCTCTACAATCAACTAACAAGTTCATCAGACTATTTATTATTATATATTATTGTCACTGTGCCCAACATTGGCAATTCGTAAAAAATATGCCAAAATCCCCAATTTCGAAACCTTAAGCTTTCTTAGAATCTCTCGTTAAGTAGAATCGCTATCATAGGAAGTAATTGGGTATCTCAAAATATGATTGTTGATATAAGGTAATTACTCCAACACGACAATTTATAAGGCAATTGGTGGCGCGGTTCTTTGTTCAAAGCCGCGATTCCTAAATCCAAAGTTTGCTTAATTATTATGTATGTGAGAGGTCTATATATTTAGCGCACAATGGTTATCTTATATCAGTGAGGAAGCAATGTGAAATCCGCGTCCGATCCGCAATCGCAAGGAAGTTTTTCACCGACATGCCCTGTCTTCACCTCACATACACAGACACGCATCATAACACACATGGGTCAAGTCCTTAGATTAATATAGCTGTAGCCAGGACCTTCAACAAAATCAAACCAAAACTAAATCATGTGATTGGAATATTTGTATCCTTTATTTTGGAACAGTTTTGTTTGATGATAATGTATCTGTCAGTTGTATATGCATATATATATATATATATATATATATATATATATATATATATATATATATATGATGTGATAATTTGGTCTGCGTATTTTGATCTTGGGATTAAAACATGTAATTAGCACTAATGACAGTCTGTTGTGATATTCCTTTTTCTATCATTGACACACACAGCAACATAATGCGACATAAAATCAAGTTGAATGTTGCAGTAATAGGAAAATATATTTGACATTGTTATGCAATACACTAACATCCATACCGACTATTTGCGTCTCTGACAACAGGTATTTAGCACGATCAGCATGATTATTCACCGTTTATGATGCTATGTTATTTATCTTTTATTAGTTTTCGTCAACACTGTATTATTTTAAAACCTTCATACTCTTCACGACCTCATTTGAGTGTTATGAGTCTCCGACAACAGGTATTTAGTACGATCAGCATGATTATTCACCGTTTATGATGCTATGATATTTATCTTTTATTAGTTTTCGTCAACACTGTATTATTTTAAAACCTTCATTCTCCTCACGGCCTCATTTGAGTGTTATGAGTCTCCGACAACAGGTATTTAGTACGATCTGCATGATTATTCACCGTTTATGATGCTATGATATTTTACTTTTATTAGTTTTCGTCAACACTGTATTATTTCAAAACCTTAATCCTCTTCACGACCTCATTTGAGTGTTATGAGTCTCTGGCAACAGGTATTTAGCACGATCAGCATGATTATTCTCCGTTTATGATGCTATGTTATTTATCTTTTATTGGTTTTCGTCAACACTGTATTATTTTAAAACCTTAATACTCTTCACGACCTCATTTGAGTGTTATGAGTCTCTGACAACAGGTATTTAGCACGATATGCATGTTATTCACCGTTTATGATGCTATGATATTTATCTTTTATTAGTTTTCGTCAACACTATTATTTTAAAACCTTAATACTCTTCACGACCTCATTTGAGTGTTATGAGTCTCTGGCAACAGGTATTTAGCACGATCAGCATGATTATTCACCGTTTATGATGCTATGATATTTATCTTTTATTAGTTTTCGTCAACATTGTATTATTTTAAAACCTCAATACTCTTCACGACCTCATTTGAATGTTATGAGTTATATTCTTTGCCAGGAAATCGACTTATTAAGATGCAGAGTTCATATGATACACAACAATTATCAGCAAGTCAGATATAAAAACTGTAGTATATGAATAGAAGAACGACATATCTCTATAAATAATGACGAGAAATATAAATTTATCAATTCATTACAACAATGCGAAGCGAAACGTTTAGTATTATACGGAGAAAACGAAAAGAGTAGAAATATGCTATATTTTTGCCTAATTATTAATACTCAGGTCATGCTGTTTCAAACGGTGTTATACTAAGGGGTTAAATATCGCCGGTATGAAATTATTAATAAAATGAATTAAGCGTTTATCTAATCTCAAAACAAAAAAAATCACTCTGTTAACAAACGTTTTCCTTCACTGCACATGAAATTAATAAGAAAAAAAAGGTCAATGAATTGCATAGTTTAAAGCCCTGGATTTCTTTCTGTCAAAGTTTATTATTCGGTTATGACACATTAAAGCATTAAAATTCGAAGATGGTGTATAATTTGAAGACTACATCCGTCACATAACAGCCCTTTGAGAACATTTATGTCAAAATATGGTGCACTACCCATTGTTTATGTTATGTAACCTGTATCTGAAATTTAAGTCGACCTAATAGATATTGCTTCTGACTAATGTAGGTTTGTAGGGACGTTTAAGTGCTCGTACCATGTAAACTCCCCAGCGTGACCTAATTTCAGAGCTTAGTAGAAGTTACAGTCTACATTCCTTTACTGTAATGTGCTGCTACAAAATTGTGGCACCGTGGTGTTTATGTCCGGTTACATATTCAAAAATATGTTCTGCAACATGTTACACGATATATGTACTGTTAATGTACCTGCAAGTTGTACATATTCAAATACAGTGTTCAACATTCATTGAAGAATTAGACAAAGTCAGAAATATACAAATCGGATAACTCGAGCCTTTCGGATGATTTTCTTACCATATCGCAAATATGTGTGTGATTTGTGGCACAACTGGCCGATCGATTGTAAAATCGCCTAGTTGTGTTTAGTTTGTGCGGAACGTTGTTCGCACGATGTGTGCACGATGTTCGAACTGTACATTTATTTTTGACTTTTTCATCTATATATCAACTTTAACACACTGTATGTTTACAATGGAAGACACTATTATTCCCGTATAAGACGATTACTTGAAATGATGCTTATTTGTCTATAATTAATTTTGAAAAAGTCAACATTAAAATGCCTTATTGCGGAATCGCGTCTGCATGCGTAAGCCATCATAGCGCCGACAGATATGACTCGGCAGATTTAAATGTTATATTATCTATCACAAGCAAGCAAGTACACCCGCATACCACTTCCAGCACACATACACGTATTCAAGAACTCGGCCCTCGATAGGACGCCAAACGCAACAAGAGAAACAGTGTTTTTTTAACAGCATTTGGTGTATTCCCATGCGCTCATATACCAAATCAAAATTAAACTTGATATGGCAAATATTCTCTTAAAGAAATGCTACAAACTTAGGGTCAATGGGACGAAATTATACTTGCGTTTCCAACGACATTTTAGAATAATAAACGATCACCAGCACTGGTCTGCTTACCACACTGTCACACGTGTATACATACGTGTGTCGAGTGAATACATGTCGGCCACATAACTTCACATATCATGTCACATCGACGACGGTCTGACCTCGTGCCCTACTTAAGTAGACGGATCAGAGGTCAAGCATAAACCCATTTAGTTGTGACATCAGTATAATTCGGAGTGTTTAACTTTTGAGTTATGGCGCCACAATTATGACTACCGTATTAATCATTCTACCAGACGAAATGAATATAGTTATCGGCCTGAGATACACAAAATGTTTTGAGCCATATTAGACATTGACCAGCACAGCAAGTATCTTAATGTCACACAGGAATGATTATCATGTAGGTATGTATGCTAATGATTCAGCCGTCTGCCATGACACTCTCTAAGCATTAATAACCCAGAACTAGATGGTCTTCAGAAACAATTGTTATGACCAAGAGATTGTGTTTATCTTTCAAATGTTTAAAAAAAAGAAACAAGATACAGCTGGTACACAGATGCTAACTAATACTGTATACCAGAAAATGTTCGCTTCAGTTTAATTTTTGACCTATTGCGCCCTACGTAATGAGGGCGAGTTTATCATTACAGCGACATTTGTAAACAACATCATACACATATATTTTAAATAGTATTTTTTATGCTTAGCACTTGCTTGTTTGTTTTCGGTTTTTTTCGCAACCACCAGTGTCATATGAGGGTGTCTAAGGGGAGAGTAGATGAAAAAGTAAAAGAATAAAGATAGAAATCGAAAAAGATCCCAAGAGTTGCAATTGGCGCAGCAGATACATTATGGTAAATAACGACCTGGGAATAAAGCCAATGTAACTTAAAACATTCTCCTGATTTACGAAGACACTTTGCTGTGGTCAGACAATAAACAGGTTTGAAGGACATTGTATTATCATTAATGACTGTTAACTTGCTTTTTAGGTTTTCATCACCTCTTCATCTAATTTATTCATTACAGCCTTACAAAAAATATCACCTGTTTCAAACCCTTTGCCCCCGCGGGGCGACTCCTTCATTTTTCAAAACAATTTGTTTTCAAACATCGATTCCGATGAAAAACAAATAACATGAACAAGTTGTTATATTTTTTTGTGTATTGTTCTAAGGCCTGGACATGGCAGCTGTTATTCCCTGATTAACGACCATCATTGAGGGAAATGGAAACAACTGGTTCACGCGTTGTCAGTATATTGTGACCGGGCGGAGTACTGTGTCTTCGGCATGGTATTTTATTTCAGCGAGACAGCGCGGATCTAAAGACAAGTACACGCACATACCTTTCTCCAGCACACATACCCACATACAGGCATGCATACACAATATACAGGCACGGCCGCAAATGAACTTAGCTGTACAAAAAACGACAATGGATTTTTTTTGTTTTGTTTTTTTCTAAACATTTTCTTCAGGTTGGTAATATCGATTATGAGAAGTTCTTTTTACACAACCAATAACATTTTCTATGTTATGTTTCGATGATTAGTGCGATATGTACACTGTCACCTTCATCAGACAAATGACCAATGAAGCGTACGCACACAAAGGTGTAAAATGTGTACGAGTTGTCCACAATAGTTGTTATAAATGTACCGAAATGACTCAATTCAGCTACGCTTTGTTAACACTTAGTCATAGATGTGCGAGAGTCTTTGAGCCCCCTCGTCTCGATTTAGAACTGGCCCACTGCGGCGCATCCAGATGGCTTCCTTTATCTGCCGCTTGAACAGAACAAATCGAGACGAGGGAGGGGGTGGGGGCTCAAATACTACTATCTTTCATGCATTAATAATAAGGAAAATAAACATATATTTATTTTTTCGTTGGTGTCTTCCCAAGTACCCTTGGTTTGCTTGTCAAGAATAATGTGACTGGCTGTATTGTGGTAAGGTGTCAAGATCATGACATAAATGCGAGATGCTACTGTTTTTTATGACCTTAGTAATTGCCAGGTCGAACACAACTAAACGTAACTCGTACATAGCTTACAGTCGCTTCATAGCTTCGCACTAGAGAAATGTCCCTGTAGCTAATTCGGTAGAACGGTAGACTGAGAAAGCTGTGGGTCGCTGGTTCGATCCCCGCTGGAAGACACTGCCCTTGTTCCTTTTACAATAATAACACATTAAAACACAAGAATCTCTCGCGCTTAGACTTTTAAGAGGTTAGGTAAATAAATAAGGTCGGAAGCGAGACACCGCGCACGAGGAGTGGCGACTAGAGATCGGAGCCATGCGGTCAATTACCTTGTATCTCAACGCCCTGCGTTTTCATTAACGAGAACAGATTACAGGCAAATTGATTCTATTATTATTGTATACATATAAAAGCCCCTTGTTAAATCGCTAAACAACATTAACTGACGATATTGTAGCTGTTTACTCTTTGATACAACCGGGCCAATTAACATACTCAATTTCCACAAAAATGCGCGATGATTTGTTTATTCCCTGGGCTTAGTTTTATCAAGCACTTTGAGCTTAATGACATACTTATAGCTTATACTAAAATGAGTAACCATACATTCTGGTATTTAAAGATCAGTTTAAAAAATAATTTAAAAAGTTGATACAAGTTGTCATTACATTAACTAATGGAAGCTTTATACCTATGGTCTAGATATCGCTTATATATCAGGCGAAAGCTTACTTTAAATGGTCGTGGTTTGAATAGACATTATACATGCTGTTTCCTACTACTTGATCGTTGAGTGCGATTAATGTTAAAACCAAAATATATCTTAAGATTTTCTTTATATCCGCTGCCAGGTTAGCAAAGACGTCAAACTCGTTGCAATTGGGACAATCTGTTCTATTTAGGCTTTTCTCAATGTCTCTTAAGCAGATGGGATTCCGCTCTAATTATTCCTTGCAGTAATGTATAGTAGGTTCTTTGTATCTCCTTACATGAGTTACTTTTAAGAAATTTGTCAGCGAATCAAACGAAATGTCTATTATCTAAATTTGTAAATACACGAAAGTCCCCGAAATAAGTTTGATTTCCTGTTGCAGACAATGGCAGTAGACCCTAACACCAACTAATGTATTTCACTCTTGCCGAATATATCGAATTTAGTCAGAGTGATGAATCTGATAGATTTGCAAACATTTCCAAACAATAGCAAAAATATGTGGTATTGAGTAGCTTTTCAATGAATTGTTGCCCTCCAAGCTTGACGTTTGCATATGCCAAAGTATCATCTCGGGTCATATAGGGGGTGTCTAGGAAGTCACCGCCGAAAGGAAATAGCAAGAAACGAAGAGGAAAAAATTGCAATGTGTTGCGTTCAGAGTGGACATCAAATATGAGAGCTACAGGGATATACTATATAAAATTGCCAATAAAAGCTCGATCATCGTCGACAGTCTGTGTGTATTTCTTTGCAATGACTGACTCTAAACCTTAACAGATAAAAACAAACCAGTTCATGCATAACGCGCCAATACTGAAGACCTTGGATTCGTTATAAAACAACGCAAACATTTGTCACACGTTTTAATACGGACTTGTATCTAGCGCGTCTAAAATTGGTATTCCTAATCCACAATTAATCAATTTTAATCGAAACATTTTAGTTCGACAGAGCAGTTTTCCCTCCTGTAGAATATCTATGATTGATGATTTTTGTTTCGTTATCACTCTGGGTTAGAAGTTGGCGTCTGGGGATGAACCCGAATTTATAACAGCAGAGGTTAGTTTCACGTATCCTTTATTATTGAATTCTGGGCAAAGAATGACTAGCTCACGCGACACGCATGTTGATAAGATATCACCTCTCTTTCTGTCTTTTCGTCTAATTAGGGTAAATTTAACAAAGGTAAACCGAGATTGCGCATGTGTTGGCGTGCAAAAAGCTTGGTCAATTATGCCTCGTCATTAAAACTCGATAATCATTATATACTGCCGCAAATTTCAAAATACAGCAGGGTTATCCCCATTTTAATTCATAAAGGCCAAAACCACCAAAAGAAACGACGATTTTAAGAAGATATTTTTGAGTGTTTTCGGCACATTCTGGGTCACACTGCCGTGGATTGATGACGTCAGGAATACCCAAAGTGAGGCGGAACTACATTGACTTTTCGAGGTCGCGCTATTGTTCGTGACGTCAAGAATAATCAATATCATGACGTGTCAGGGTCAGTCGGGGTCATTGGTGCCATTAACAATCACCATCCGGGCTTCATGTGAAAAAAATTGCGGACGGTATATCGTGGTAATACTGTCGCAAATTATTTTGATTGACCAATCAAATGTCGTGTTACATCTCAAATGAGTTAAAATGCATTTGTCCTTTACGTAAACAAAATGACATAACTCTCTGCTAAATTGATTGTCTTATAGTATCATTGCTGCCCTCTGTCGTTCACAGGTTCGAATAATATAAGCAAGTATCTGTGAACAAAAGTTTTTTTCCTTTTTTTTATCTTTACTCAAATATGCGTCCCGCTCTTGGTATTTGCACCTTAAAAATAAAAATAAACATATTTACAATTCAAACATTTTAAGTAATGGTAGCTAACATTTAAATGTAATAAAAGTGAATACTTCTATTTTTTATACAAAAAACTTCTGATACGTATTTTGTTTCTACAGTACTCAAAAAATTGATTAAATAATTCGATACTTAAGGGTAATTTCTGGCAGAACTGAATTATTACAAGAGCTGTATTTACATGTATGCTGCTTTTTCTTGCGCTTGTTTGAATGACTTGTTGGGAATATTCGATCCATGTTCTAGTGTAAAAGTCTTATAAAAAAAAATCACTGGAGTCGCAATTTCTCTTTTGTTTACGTTAAGCAATGCAACTGAGACGTAAATACACTAAACCAGCCAATCCAATTGCGACTCCGCCAACGTAGAAAGTACTTATGTAGTCTGCAGTAATCTCAGACAGGGCACCTTAAAATTTAAATTACTAAAATTAAACAGTATTCTTGTCGTTTCTATAGCGTAATTGCATGTCCAACAGTTAATCTTAAAAGTCAACGATTAAATGCTTGCTAAAAAAACAGTTCCTATTTAGAACAGGAAAATCAATTAAACTTTGTAAACTGCAGGGTATCCGAAGTTATATAATAGTAAATATTTGTTATCCCTTATCTACTTTTCTCACCTAAAATTGACACCAGTTGGTTATTTTAAAACACTTGTTTCTAACAGGATATTTATTTCCTACACGGATGAAGGACATACTGCCGACAAGGAAGAGTGTATGCTGTCTTTGCGTATTGCAGAGGTATCTTTTTGTGAGCAGGTATTGATTGTTATGTCATTTGTTTGTGAGAGTAACGTCATAAATCTTTGAGAAAACGACGTACTTTTCTCACACAAACCAATGACGTAACAATCAATACCTGCTCACAAGAGAAGATAACTCTGCAATACGCAAATATGGAAAAGAGTGATATTCAGCTGATGTCGTACTCGTCGACTAGTCTCCCCCTTTATTTATCAGAATGCCCATTGAACCTTTTGGGATTTTATTTTGTTCACAGTTTTTCTTTCTGGTATTGTATCCTTAGGCACCCAAAAAAAGGGAATGTTCAATGTACTTAAAAGGTAATTGGAGCATGGATCTCTTTATGTTTCACATGTCCTTGTTAGCAAACACGAAATAACCAGTGTTTAAAGGGGTATGGGCATTTTTCGCCAGGTACGTACATGCAGTGTGATATGGAATGTCTAAACGTTCACTGGTATAATACCTGCTATTGGAGTTCCAGTGAATAATCCGAGTCCCATGCACAACATGCTCATTCCAAGTGAGTTCGGCAGTCTTTGCAGCCCATCAGTTTCACAAGGACGATCGGTACCAGGGATGCATATGTTCATACCACAGAATTCAAAATAGCACATTGCCACGGTACCTAAAATACGCATTAATAGGGACTGATAACTGAATATCAGGAGATAATCTTTACTTGATAATCGTCCTGTCGACTGTTACTTAGTTTGGTTTGGTTTAGTATTGTTTAACGTCCTACAACAGCTATGGTCATATAACGACGGCTTACCATGTGTGCAAGATGCATGCGTGTAGTGTATGCGTGTGTGTTTTGGATGGCTGATGCGGACTTTATAGTGCTACCTCACTGAAACATACTGCCGAAGACACCCAACAGGACACCCCAACCGGTCACATTATACTCTGTCGACTGTAATAGGATGCCGTTATGACCAATAAGATTTAATTATAATTAGATTGCAAATACGGAATAAAGCACGTTTACAATCCATCAATCATAAGCATAGTGCTGTTCATTATGAGAGTATTAGCCCACGGTTTGTCAGATACACAACCAATGAACACTCCCGAAATCGTATTTGACACCCCAATGATGGATATGAGAAGCGCACGTTCCTGGGAGGATAATTGAGTAGACATTGCCTGTACCGGTAGATAGCTGAAAGGAATTTGATACCCTGAAAACAAAATTGTAAGCACATAGCAATACAGGTACAATATACATGTTCTGTAAATTACATTTATTTACGAATTGGCAAAATAAAATGTCTTAAGAAACAAACAATAAGTTATATTCTGTTCAACCTAATATAGGTTCATGTTCAAAAGGTAGAGCAGACCGCAGAGAGGACAACGTCCTCTCGCGACTACGCCATACCTACATCACACATAGTTAAATTTTACACAAGGAAGACAAACCTTATTGTCATGCATGTGATCCACCATTTACAGTAAAACACTTCATGATTGAATGCGCTGATTTCAAACAAATACTTGACAAATGTGACAATGTATAAACAATTCATTTGCTATTGATATATTATTACTTTTTTTACACATTTTAACTTTTGTTTCTGGTTTTCCTGTATTCATTTTTTTCGAATGTCTATTTTTTACATTGTTGTTTGGCCCTTAATGACTGCAATTGTCGATAGGCCGTTAAACAGTACAATTACAATTTATGATAAGTGTAGTCATGAAGCATACAATGTAAGTTATTGACAACGATGCAGGGATATCAAAAGGATTTAACAACAGATTAATAGCTCATACATGTAGGTTATTTTTCTGCTAAATTTGACATCGTCAACAATAGACTTTATATAGACATTGTAAAAGAGTCGGATAGGGATAAGGGAGAAAACTCCCGCAAACATGGAAGTAGAATGTTCTTACCGAGTGTGCCAAATTAATCTTTCCTGAACAAATGCCGTTAGATTTGTTTTTCAAAACTTTGGTTTAATGTTGTTTCACGTCCTATTAACAGCTCAGGTCATTACAATATTTCGAATAAAGGTTCTACCTCAATAGGTGCCACACTTTATTTTGTAGTTAAATCAACCCTTATCGATATAATAAATAAGGTACCACGCCAGCCATACATTTCGATAAAGGTTTCACACAAGGGAGCAAACACCAGACCAGCGATTCCGAACCCGCACATGGTTATTCCGGTAGCTAAAGCCCTTCGCTTATCGAAATACATGCCGACCATTACAACTGACATTGGTGCATAGATAATCGCAAACCCAAAACTACAACAAATATTCTAATTATTGTTAAAATCTTTACGGCCCATCAACACAGAAGAGATTATTATGGCCACTAAATGGTTGATGACATGTTAAATGAAAGGACATTACACGAACGAAAAGGTTAACAAACGTCAACATAAAATTAATATTGTTATCATTATGATTAACGACCCATCAACACAGGACAGGTAATTAGGGCCAACAAATGGTCGGGAAAAAAACAAATGCAAATAAAAACATCAAACAAACCTAAAGGTTAAAAAACAAACGTCAATTTGAATATTGAAAGAGGTTATTATAACTCAAATTTTATTATTAAAAAGACTATCAACTTTCAGACAGCCTAAAATTGAAGAGACAGTTTTGTTTTCGAAAAGAGATTTAAGACATGTAATGTTTTAGAAATTTTCTCGGATTGACTTAAAAAATGGCTACGGTAAACTTTAATACCTTTTAAAACATACCAATAGCTTTTTGGTAGGTTCAACTTTTAAAAGAGACATTTAATGTTTCAAAAAAACGATATTACTGGAACATGATAATGAATATATTCTTAGTCCACCAATAAAAGTAATTTCCGAGCATCGTATTGTTTCAACAAGACTGCAGCAACAGGGTCTTCAACAGAATAGAATATTTATCTTTTAGTATAAATGAACCTGAATTTAAAAAATATGGTTTGAAAGTTTGAACCAGTTTCCTAAGTCTATATAGTGGAATACTAGTTTTGAGTAAATTCTGTACAATGCGATTGTGCGTAGGGTTACGCATGAACAAGTATGCTGATGAGAAAGTGTCGTGGTAGATTTCCTATATCGAATATATATAACTATTCCCGAGTATCATACTGGCTGTGTAAAGGACGTTAAACCCCATACAAATGAACGAGCTAAGACATAACAAACTGCTTTCAATGTATGTGAGCACGTATTAAGATAAGAACATTCTACAACTATGATTGATTCATTATTGTTTTTATTGAATTAATGTTCGCAATTGTAAAACGTTTTATCGAGCATTTGCTTTACTAGAACAAACAGAGATATAGCAAGAGGCCCAGAGGGATTGCATTGCTCATTTGGATTTTATTAAAGTACTTGATATGAGGTAAAGTTTAAAGACTCCAGGGAAGGTACTGCATGTTTATATAAAATTTCAGAAAGATCAATCCAGTATTTCTTGAGATATGTACGGAACAAACTGCAAATGTCAAAATCCAAGATAGTTGCCATCTTGTTTTAATGAATACACCCTAATAGTAACAGGTACTACTAGACAACTTGATGGATACAACATTGGAATAAAATCCTGTAATCCCTATGACAAAAGAGGGAGTTCAAAGGCTTTACATATATGTACCTCTGTTTCCGCTATTGGGCGCCACATCCTCCGTTTGAACAGGAAAACAAATGTTTATTACTTTTTGATCAATTAATTCTTTCAGAATAAGAACAAGAGTTCCCAGAGGGATCTTGGCGCCCACAATTGTACCATCTTCATTAATTCTTTGTCAGCTCTATCCTTTCTCTTTTTTTTTCTCTAATCTGTTTAGTTCGTCCTTCGGGCATTTTGTTTTTTATGATCAGTCTTAAAATATAACATGCACATCGAAGTATCAAGAGGAACCTAAATGTCAAAAATAAAAGAAGGCCGCCGGTCGGCTATTTTGTTTATCTGATCAATTATAAAGTAAACATGAACAATAAAGAACAGTGGGGAACATGTATATACAATTTGAGAAAGAACCATCCATTACATCCTGGAAATAGCACTAACAAACCTTAACTGTCAAAATCAAAGATTTGTTTATCCGATTAGTCGCATAAGAAATCATGCACAACTACATACCAAGGGGAACCTACATATCCAATTTTAGATAGATCTCTCCAGTCCTTATTGAGAAATAGAAATACAAACCTTCACTGTCAAAATTCAAGATGGCTGCCTATCAGCCATTTTGTTAATCTGATCAGTCTCAAAAAAAAACATGCACAACCAGGGATGAAGGGGAACCTACATATATTTTTTAAGAAAGATCCCTTCAGTGCTTCCTAAGAAAGAGCGATAACAAACTTACACCGTCAAAATCTGAGATGGCTGCCTATCAGCATTTTGATGATCTGATCAGTCTCAAAAATAAACATGCACAATCAGGGATGAAGGGGAACCTACATATACAATTTGAGAAAGATCCCTTCATTGCTTCCTAAGAAAGAGCGAAACAAACTTTCACTGTCAAAATCGACGATGGCTACTTGTCGGCCATTTTGTTTATCTGATCAGTCTCAGAAGGAAATATGCACAACAAGGGTCCAAGGAGAACCTACATATAAAATTTGAAAAAAATCTCTGGTACTTCCTGAGAAATATCGATAACAATAATTGTGTGAGGACGGACCACGGACACAGGGCGATTTGAATAGCCCCCCATCATATCCACCATCATCTGATGGTGGGCTAAAAATAAACAATGCATATTTAAGGGTCGTCTTATAGCTCTGACCCGATCCCGCACATCCAAATAATCCTTAAGGAAGTGAGTGTCTTCCGTGTTTTTTTTTCCAGTAGTCATTAACCATAGCGCAAACAAATAGAAAGCCTCGATGCGCCTATGTCCCCGAATGAAGTGATAAATCCGGCTTCAATTTCTCCTGTTGCAGCTATAAGATTTATAATCACATTGTTTTATTCGATCGTAAACTTGAAATATATCCAAAAAAGAAAGGGATTACCTGATCTCAAGGGTTCAAGAAAAGAATATTCGGACAAGACGGCGGCATGTAAACATTCGTTACGAAAATAAATAATGACAACCTACTGAGTACTTTGTGAGATTATCTTTCACCTGGATGACACTCAATAATCTCCGAGAAATAGGTCGGTACAGGTATTTAACATATTCGAGTAATCTCAACCCAGGTGTTCGGGATTTCACGAAGAAGGGCATCTCGTGCTAGATATCATGCCAACAAATGGTTATAGTGTCCTCTTGACGATTAACCACAAATGTTTGATTATGTTAATATCTTGGCTCTTGGCTGGTCAGCTCATTGTCGTAAATCCATTTCTATGGATACAATCTTTGGTAGAACGTGCACGATGAACAGGTGTATCGTCGTCCAGAAATATATAAAGTTAAGAGCTTAGACTGGCAACATATTGTTATTAAGAATATCCTGTTACTTTTCTGCATTTATATTGCCATTTACTGGTGTAATAGTACCAACTTCGCGCCATATATTGCATCCTCAGATCATGACTTCGTTACATGGTATAACACGACATGGCGCCACACATCATGCCTCCTCCCTCTTTCTGACAAGCATACACTCGGGAATCGTGTCCTTTCATTATCTTAGATTCGTCCTAGAATACATCTTTGATCCAGATATTATCCACAGTCAACCCTCGTTTATCAAGTCGCCAAGACAAGCGCTTTTTGCGAATTATCTCCGTACTATCATTTTCTTCTTTGCTACTCGTCTGATGTATCTATGTTTGTGTATATTGAATCGTAAGGTGCGTCTTACTATCGGTCTCCGTCTGTGTTTTCATTAAATTTGTTTGAAATTTTACCAAAACTGTCCACCTGTTGCCTTTAAATGGTCGCTACAACTGTCACCACGGACTTTCGACCACTTTTGGGATGTTTGGTGAATAACCTCGCTGTTCGATACGTTTTTTTCAGACTCCCGGTATATCAAGTGATTCTGACACATATCTTATGGTATGCCCCTTTTTAATAATTTCCTTACTATTTCTTTACCTCATAGCTCAACTTTTTACTATTTCGAACAAACTAGATGACAACATAGTCACGAGACATTTCAACTTGCATTAGTTGCTAAAAATAACGTCTTCAAACACTAACGTCTTTACATAGCGCTTATAAAAAAAAATGCCCGTGATGCCAGACCGATTTTTCAAGCTCCTAGGTAGCACAGCAGGTCGGCCAAACTCAACGTCTCTGCTGCAGAGGCATTGATTAGTTGAAGGGGGTTGTGGTTAGTATTAAAACTCGATAAAAGAAAAGGTTAAATCACATGAACTCCAAATGAGTGAAGGTTAACTCTTCCAGCAAATTCACTTTAAAAGAAAAATTACATAACAACAATGGGCTGTTGAATAGTTATTCATGTAAAATATGTCCAGAAATCCTTTGATGTTATGACCTCATGAATGTTGAAAAAATAAATATCATTCCTTATATTTACATTGACGAATCCTTCGAGTGAATCGATACAACTACGAAAAAACCCAAGAAAAAACAGTGTTTGGTCCTGCTTATAAACGGTGCATCGTTTTTCGCCATATTTCAATATTCAATGGGTATTTGAGGCACATACGTGGATATTTCAAATAGCATAGTTCTTAACATTAGTTTTTTAGATAAGCACAAATAAGCAATACTGATATATAGACAAACACCAGGGCGGATTGATTTACAGTGATGCGGTCAACACGACGTGACGGCGAGGGGCCGATTCAGTCTAATTTGGCTGGGCACCGAAATCGAAACTACACCCATGGAATACAGAACGCGAGAGAAACCCTGAGGTTACTGATGTTGGAGGAGGTGATTTGGTATAAGTGACTGATTTAGTACAAATGAGAGGGGATTTGCGTGTGAATACGAACTACACATGGGCTGTGAATGTGACACAGGGGCCGGGAAAGTCTGACCCGTGCCCCCTTGTGTAACGGCTGACAGCGCGTTTGAAAGAGAGTGCTTTTGTGCGGCCGAGAATAAACTGTTATATGAAGGAATTGACGATTCGATACGGTGTCCTGTCATAAACAGAATGTGACTCTAGAGTAGACATCTCTTCCAGTCGCTCTAGTGTAAGTAATTGTAACTCTTCTTCCAGTCGCTCTAGTGTAGGTAATTGTGACTCTAGAGCAGACATCTCTTCAAGTGGCTCTAGTGCAAGCAACTGTTACTCTTCTTTCAGTGGCTCTAGTGTAGGTAATTGTGACTCTAGAGTAGAGATCTCTTCTAGTCGCTCTAGTGTAGGTAATTGTGACTCTAGAGCAGGCATCTCTTCCAGTGGCTCTAGTGCAGGCAACTGTTACTCTTCTTTCAATGGCTCTAGTGTAGGCATTTGTGACTCTTTTTCCAGTGGCTCTAGTGTAGGTAATTGTGACTCTAGAGCAGGCATCTCTTCCAGTGGCTCTAGTGCAAGCAACTGTAACTCTTTTTTCAGTGGCTCTAGTGTAGGCATTTGTGACTCTTCTTCCAGTGGCTCTAGTGCAAGCAACTGTAACTCTTTTTTCAGTGGCTCTAGTGTAGGTAATTGTGACTCTAGAGTAGAGATCTCTTCTAGTGGCTGTAGTGTAGACATTTGGGACTCTAGAGTAGACATTTCCTCCAGTGGCTCTAGTGTAGGCATTTGTGACTCTTCTTCCAGTGGCTCTAGTGTAGGTAATTGGGACTCTAGAGTAGAGATCTCTTCTAGTGGCTGTAGTGTACACATTTGGGACTCTAGAGTAGACATCTCCTCCAGTGGCTCTAGTGTAGGTAATTGTGACTCTTCTTCCAGTGGCTCTAGTGTAGGCATTTGTGACTCTTCTTCCAGTGGCTCTAGTGTAGGTAAATGTGACTCTAGAGCAGGCATCTCTTCTTTCAGTGGCTCTAGTGTAGGTATTTGTGACTCTTCTTCCAGTGGCTCTAGTGTAGGTAATTGGGACTCTAGAGTAGAGATCTCTTCTAGTGGCTGTAGTGTAGACATTTGAGACTCTAGGGTAGACATCTCCTCCAGTGGCTCTAGTGTAGGTAATTGTGACTCTTCTTCCAGTGGCTCTAGAGTAGGCATTTGTGACTCTTCTTCCAGCGGCTCTAGTGAAGGCAAGTGTGACTCTTCTTCCAGCGGCTCTAGTGTAGGCAAGTGTAACTCTTCTTTCAGTGGCTCTAGTGTAGGTATTTGTGACTCTTCTTCCAGTGGCTATAGTGTAGGCATTTGTGACTCTTCTTCCAGAGGCTCTAGTGTAGGTAAGTGTAACTCTTCTTTCAGTGGCTCTAGTGCAGGCATTTGTGACTCTTCTTCCAGTGGCTCTAGAGTAGGCATTTGTGACTCTTCTTCCAGCGGCTCTAGTGTAGGTAAGTGTAACTCTTCTTTCAGTGGCTCTAGTGTAGGCATTTGTGACTCTTCTTCCAGTGGCTCTAGTGTAGGTAATTGGGACTCTAGAGTAGAGACCTCTTCTAGTGGCTGTAGTGTAGACATTTGAGACTCTAGGGTAGACATCTCCTCCAGTGGCTCTAGTGTAGGCATTTGTGACTCTTCTTCCAGCGGCTCTAGTGTAGGTAATTGGGACTCTAGAGTAGAGACCTCTTCTAGTGGCTGTAGTTTAGACATTTGAGACTCTAGGGAAGACATCTCCTCCAGTGGCTCTGGTGTAGGTATTTGTGACTCTTGAGTCGACATCTTTTCTAGTGGCTGTAGTGTAGACATTTGAGCCTCTAGGGTAGACATCTCCTACAGTGGCTCTAGTGTAGGCTTTTGTGACTCTTCTTCCAGTAGCTCTAGTGTAGGTAATTGTGACTCTTCTTCCAGTGGCTCTAGTGTAGGTATTTGTGACTCTTGAGTAGACATCTTTTCTAGTGGCTGTAGTGTAGACATTTGGGTCTCTAGAGTAGACATCTCCTCACACGTCCCTGTGAAGGCGCATAACTGATGCCGACTTTATAGTGCTACCTCACTGAAACATACTGCCGCAGATACCCAGCAGGACACCCCACCCGGTCACATTATACTGACAACCGGCGAACCAGTCGTCCAACTCCTAAATTTCTGAGCGTTAAGCAAGAGTAGAAACTACCATTTTTCCAGACTCTGGTATGTCTCGGCCAGGGGACGGAACCCAAAGCCTTCCCTCAGAGGCAAACTCTCAACTAACGGCCAAAAGTGAGGCATTGTCAAAAGAGACATTTTGAAGAAGAATGTAGTTTAGAAAGAAGAGACAAGATAAGATTCCAAATTTAGTCGCTTCTTACGATCATCAATTGGGGCAGCAGGTACTATTCTTACGCCCTACCTGCAGGGCCCCGAACGCTCAACTAAAGGCCAACAGTTAGGCAATGTCAAGGTACACATTAGGAAAAAGAGAGTTGTTGAGTAAGAAGAGAAAAGATGAGATCCCCAATTTAGTCGCCTCTTACGGCAATGGGGTCAGCAGGTACAATTCGTACGCCCTACCTGCAGGGAATTTTACTGAAAGAGATGTCTACTTTAGAGTCACAAATGTCTACACTAGAGCCACTAGATGAGATATCTAGGTAGCAGTCTACAGTAGAGGGTTGTGGCCATGGGTGATATTTTTGTTAAATGGCTAACCCCTGTATAATGTTTATAATGTGTTGCTATGAACAAGAAATAATATGACATCATTGAGCATTGATGACATCATAGATAATGACATTGATGACCCCACAGCATTGATGACAACATAGATGCTGAATCTGATGACCTCCCCAGCTTTGATGACATCATAATACCTGTGATGTCATCAATAAAGAAACCCTCATCACAATAGAATCACCATACTTTTGTGCTATTTACATGCAAATATTGTCACAGAGTCTCATTTTACCCAGAGAAGAATTTCAAACCAGAAAAATGTAAGTTTGTGGACTTTTTTTTATTATTTTCAAATTACCTCCCTTGGCATTGTTTTGAAAAATGGTGTTCATAGTGATTGGTGCTTTGTTTATGTAACTTACAGTGAATTCATGTGATATTCATAGCAGACATGGGTTTAAAACTCTTTTTTTTACTGTTTAAACCACTTCTTTGATCATATTTTGACTAATATAATTGTCGGAATCAGGAAGAAATTAGTGTAAAAAAGCTTTTTTTCCTGAAACCCCCCCCTAAAAAAAAAAGTGTGCTAAATTGCAAAGCAAAATTGCGAAAAGGGTATGTCTTAGGAGAATGCATGTTACTCGATCACTATCATAGATAGAGTCAATACGGATATGTCGTTGTGTTCATCATCTCATTTTCCAGACATCTCAAGGGTTTTCAGAGTATTTTCAGAACAAATAAGGGATGTATAAGGTGATATTTTTATTAAATGGCTAACCCCTGTATAATGATAAGTAAAAAAATATAAAAATAAAACTGTACTAAAATTGGTTTAAGCATGATGAAGTGGGCTATGTTTCACATTAATAAAATAATAACTAAATAGTTACTGAAATTTTGGCCATAATCCGAAAGGGTGCCTACACATGCAAAACTAGCTTTACAGGAGGTAAAATTTTGACAACAGCACTCGACGCAAAATTGCAAAAACTCAAGTTTTACAACTTTACAGGGGCCCAGATAATTCTGCAACTAAGTAGGTAATCTTTAATTTCAGACAGAACTTAGGAAAAAAATTACTAGTTGCGGGGGTCAAATGTTAGGTCAAAAATAGCATTTATTGGTAATTTTGATATGGTAACCATCGTTTTCACACAAGTGACATACATAGAAAAAAGAGGTTTATACACTTCTCAGTACTTTATATGTATTCTAAATGTAATGCAGTTTACAAATATATATGCATGTATAGATGTGTTGTGTAGGGTAAATTCGCTGTGATTACATTTCCTCGACATGTGCCTTGTTTTTCAGAGTCGGCCAATTTCTACTGTATATTGCTACCCTACTATAGACCCACAATTACCTACACTAGAGCCATTGAAAGAAGAGTAACAGTTGCTTGCACTAGAGCCACTGGAAGATATGTCTCCTCTAGAGTCACATTACCTACACTAGAGCCACTGGAAGAAATGTCTACTCTAGAGTCCCAAATATCTACACTACAGTCACTAGAAGAGATCTCTACTCTAGAGTAACAACTACCTACACTAAAGTCATTGAAAGAAGAGTAATTACCTACACGAGAGTCACTGGAAGAAGAGTCACAATTACCTACACTAGAGCCACTGGAGAAGATGTCTACTCTAGAGTCCCAAATGTCTACACTACAGCCACAGGGACGGCCGTCCTTAAATGACCATAGCTGTTGATAGGACGTTAAATAATACTAAACCAAACCAAACTTATACTGACCTTGACGATAACAGTGGTGATTTTGAATTTAATGGAAAATATCGATCCCGATTGCATTGTGTGTGCTGTCACAAAATAGTAAGAAAATAACTACATACACATGTTTGTTGCAGACATACTAGTATACTTGCCAAATGTTACTGGATTGAATACTGTCTTTGGGTGCTTTTTTCAGTGGCTTTGTTTCGCGGTATTGCAAATAGGCAAATACACCCACATACCGCCTCCAGCTTACTAACGCACCCATGCATCACATGTGTGTAGACACATCATTGAAATGACCACATCTGCAAATATACGCTAAACTCATTAAACCCAAACCAAATCAATGTAAATGATGTGAAATGTATCATACACCATACTTCGTATTCGTAAGTTACCAGTTTTATACTAATAATTCTAACGAACATCAAATCTAATTCATCATTGGACACATAGTAATAATACCATGCATGATCACACACGATGGGAGATAACTCTTACTGATGTATTACTTAATGTAACTGTCAACCATTATTCGTGACATGAATACCAAAGAACACATTTTATATTGAAACATACTGAATGTTACCCATTATCAAATTACATACTGTTTTTTCTGGTGTATCAACAGTTTGTAAGAAGCATGTATGCACTCGTTCACCCATTGTCATTACAATGTGATCGGGTGGAACGTTGCGCTTGGTGCCTTCTGTAAATTATTTCAGTGAGGAAGCACTATGATGTTGGCATTAGACCCGCGCTATCGAGATGAGGCAAATACATCAACATGCCCTGTCTCCTGTATATACATGTATAAATCTGCTCTTAATATGAATTAAAACCCTATACAAAAAACCTGCCTTCCTAGTTTAATATTAAATAAAAAGTGCTTTGTTTTCCGAAAAAGTAGATAAAATGAGGAACATCTTCACGATTTTCATTGTGTCATTATCATGGGACGAGCGTGTGTTGTTCTGCCCTTGGTAACCCTTGGTTATTTTGTGTTAATGGTTCGCCTACACAAGGACAGTAATGGGATATATAGGAAGGTATACTGATGGAAATATGCTTCATTGTATGCTTCATTGTTCGTGGAATTGATAAATTATCGATAAGGTATTCATATGCTTAATCCTTGGTGAGTTTGATCAATGGTTAGTGTATGACTAGTTCTAGCATCGATATATGTTGTTTGTAGTGTTGACGAGTTCCGCTATTGGGTCAAGTGTGTAGAAAGGATATGACTGGACACATCATGCTGGCGAAGGCGGAAGACATATACACCTCGTCCTCAATTGTAGATGTACTGCTAGCGTGACATACGACACATATACATACAATACAGTGGCTATACGATTTACAAGTATACGTTTCTCCGTGGGTCGGTGTGTTTCGGACTATCAATTTTCACGTTTTGATGTGTTTAGCTGGTTAACATGGTATGTATTGACATGGACGTATTTGGATTTTGTCATTGATTATTGGTATTTTATTTGCTATTTCGATTTTTATCTTAATTGATGCCATTTAATCATTAAAAAATGGCTGTATTTAAAGAATAACCTGATTTGGACAATTATTTGAAATAAACATAATCTTTCAAATATTTAAAATTAAAATATTCAATGTGCAAATTGATTTTGATTAATTTCTTAATTTAAATTATTTAATGTAAAAAATAATCGATTCAACATCAACTATAACCTAATTAACATTAACTTTGATGTCGTTATCACGTCTTGTTAAACTTTAATGCGCCTGAGATTGACCACTTACTGTTAAAACCATATATATATATATATAGCAATTGAGAGACTAGTATCATGTTTATGCATTTGTTGAACATATTGAAGTTCTGGGAGTGTTTTAACCATTTTTCCTCGACCATTCAGCAGCTTAATTCTACCATAACTTATGAGTCTGATTTGAGCCATACCAGCAATAGGCATCGTCATATTTGTGAAGCTCTTTCAAGGACTGTAAATATACCTCCGCCGTTTATGAATGCTAATAACTTTAACATTATAGAGAGTTATATATGACTGTTCATAAACAAATACAAGTGTCGCCGAGCCGTTTCAAATAATAGGTTGGTAGAAAAGCACAGACGTTTAAATAGTAGCAGGTCGATTTGATGACGTCAATGTCCTCAAAGTGGAAGACACAGTAGCGCTCTAAAGTCGGCATCAGATCGATGCTATCGCATAAGCCAAATAGACCAACATACTGCCTTTATCAGACAAATACACGCATATTACACACGTCCTTAAGTGACCTTATACGACGCCTGACCAAATAAAACAAAAGACCAACACTATTAGTTACACAGTTTGTTAGTGACCTAATACGGAAAAATGTTAGGTCTAAAAGAAACTTGTTCGCCGAGCCAGATACAAGTTTCGTTTAAACCCAATATTTTTCTGTATTAGGTCACTAACAAACTGTGTATCGAATTTATCCCGTCGAAGGTCCTTTAGATAAAAAAACCTGCAAAATAATACAAAATTCAACATTTATTCCAACAATAACAATTTTAACTTATAAAATTTAATACATAATTTGTTAACAACAACAAAAATTTACTTTCATTACTTTCACCCGCTTTGTTAACATTTCATCGGTTGTCGTCTGCACAAAACCGCTTGGTCGCCATCTTGTTACAAGTTGACTCTTATAGGCAAAGAACGATAACTCGTTCGTACTCACCTAATGTGAGATTCTACTGACCTAATATGAAAATATTCTTGATATCATGTGACGTCGTTTGAACTAATAGGACTACAGGATTTTTGCCTGAGGCGGGATAAAGAATAACTATTATGCTACAAAGACCCCTCCCAATCCCGTTAGTCTCATGATATAACATTGCAGTTACAGTAGGCCGTGTCTCTCCAAAAACATGAACAGTTCATTGTTTTTTTATGTGACTGTATGACCCGTTTGACCAAGTATAGCCTTTTGCGTTACTGCACCGTAACAGTTTCAAGGAACTTACACATAGCCGGTTTGCCACATACATGTAACTTACGCGGGCAGGTGTATTGAAAAAAAACACCCATTGCTCTTAACCAATTCTTAGTGTTTCTTTATAATACTTTTCCATTTTGTTTTAGTATTATACAGTGTGTGTGTCAGTATGGTTCATAACATTACAAATTGTGGGAAATTCGTTCAGTTTTGAATGTGTGTCAGTAAGGACAAGTAAGCCTTCCGTCAAAAGTATGTGACCGGATGGGGTTTCCCACATTGTTGGGGTGTCCAACACTGTTCTGATTAGATACGACTTTCCAAATAGGGTGGCGTTTTACGCAAGCCAATCTTGGTACAGTCTAACGTCACTTTAACGCTTGCTCTCAGCAATATTTCGACGCTATGCGAGGCGGAGGAGAAATGACACTTATCTCGTTGCATTGTATGTATTTTTCAAATTCATTTATTCTGTAAGTGTGTATAAGGCAAGTAATAGAGCCATTGTTTATACACAAACCAGGCTACAATAGAGACGTGGGCTGTACAGTCATATTGGGTAAAATAACCTAGCAAGTGTTCTCTACCGTAAAGGAGGCTGTATGGGATGAGACGTTCAATCTATTACTAAGGGATTGTTAATACCGCACACTGCGTCATACCTTCCACTTGCTTTGTCATGAACTTGGAAAGGATTGGCCCTAGGTCACGCAAAACACATACACACATTGCCTTAATTTTGTGTTAATCATAGCCAGGGAACACTACGTTTGAAGTGAACGATAGGAACAGCACTCACTATTCAATAACAAGTAAAAGATGTTAAAACAATTAAAAGGGGCACATTTCATTGATCATCAATGGATATATTTAGTAAAAAAAACATGTACAAGCAAGATGACAGATATCATTTTCTCTCACAAAGTAAAGATCTGGATAAAATTTTAAATGTTGTAAGTTTAATTTTCAGTTTCAAGTTGCTCTGGCTAAACTTACTGTGGCTGCCAGAAATAAAAAAAATGCTTTATCTATATTTTGCACACTGATATTGTAGTAAATTTGTTGAAATCAACTCAACAGATCCCTCTAAACTGTAGTGTAAAGTTTTGATCATAAACTATTAAAATATGATTTCAGTATTAGCAACTATAATCAAACGTACAAAGATAACAATGAACTTAAAGAAAACAAACATTAATAGTCGGCACTGATGGATAATGAGTTTTACCTGCACGGCGCTGATTTTATGAAAAACCTTTTAGATGGCAATAATTTAAAAGACATTTTAAATATTAAATGTTCCTTGTTTTTGTGACATAACATTACAGGAGACACCGTTGTTTGCCTCCATATTTTGTTATTTTGGCGATTCATGGTGGCTCTCATATATCATATTCTATCTATCTCGTTTCCTGTATTTCGCTCTCCAACCCTGTCTTTACATTTGTTTAATGATATATATTTCTGAATGTTTTTGTAGCTATAATAAATTAGTTGATATTTCTTTACAGGTATCTAGAGATAAAATGGAATCTAAGATGAGCGACGCTCCATTGAAGTCGAGTTTAATTATGGGTTTTTTCATCATTCAGTTTGGTAAGACTGTTTATCGTTCACTTGCTATTATTTCTTTTAATACGAAAATCCAAAAACACATATACCTGAACAAAGTATCCATTTTATATGTAAGAGTTGCATGTAACCACCTTAGGCAGTCGGTACATGTATTTTTGTTTTTTATTTAAATTTCGAATAGGGAAGGAATATGTGTTTTTATTTTAATTTCGAATAGGGAAAGAATATGTAGGTCATAGTAAGCACAAATTTAGTCAAAATCATCATTAGGTCTACGTCATTGCTTAAGAAATTTACAAAAAAAGGATATCCTTCATTTCATAAAACGAACCTTTACATAAAATATTCGTGAGAGAAATGATAAATCTGTTGCTCATATTACAACACAACCACTACTTCTGCCTGATTTTAAACTGATGATGCCAGTTTCAACAACATAAGATCATAATAGTGGAGACCCATGCTTAGTTGCTTCGGCGAGAGGATAGGCCTTTTCCCCATTTCTTGACGAGAACATGACTGTACTTCACATATATTTTGAATGGGCCGATTTTTCGACAGATTCGGGACAAACAATTTGACAGGCCTAAAACAATGCTCCTTACACTTAATTTTCCAAACATATAAAGAAATGATAGTAAAATTGGTCTGTACATTGTACCTAAAATCCTAAATTTAAAACAAAATTGTTTTAGTTCTCATTATGCTGTGTAGTAATGCACTGCAATAAGGGCAAGTAAGCTGATGCTATGGTGCGGGTCTGTCGTCCGTCGTCGTCTATCAACTTTTCCTCTTAGTGACTTCCTAAGAATTGGCAGGCATATAGTCCTGATATGTCATGAATGCTTACCAACAAAGTTTAAGAACGGTCACAGGGGTCAAATGGATAGAGCCCGACAAAGTTTGAGAATCAAAATGCCCTCAAACGTCTTTCAAGTTCACATGGGTCAACTTCAGTTGATTAACTGAAAGCTATAGAATCTTCATATTTCGCTGGTTGCTTCTTGGGGTGGAGCCTGACAATGTTTGCAAGTGAAAATGACTTTGATCTTATTTCCAGGTCCCAGATAACAAATATGTCAAACACTTCAAACAACATAATCTGAATAACTGAAAAACATAGAATAATAAAATATTTGGCCGGTACATGAAGCTTAAACAGATGGAGCCAGGCAAAGTTTGCGATTGAAATATTTGTAGTACAATATAATATTTAATGAGATTATTTTGGTATGACTGCTTAAATATTCAAGTGAGCGATACGGCCCCCTGTTAATGTTTTACAGTTTCGTTTTATTTTGTTGCATTAAGTTTTACATGGTGTCCATTGTTATTGTTGTCAGGACTACTGTGATGACTTTACCATTGCAATTTTCCTCCTATCCTCTTTTTCTTTTCCTAACGCCAAAAAAGGCTATGGAGGGGACTTGATGACTAGTCAGAATAATGTGACTTAAGTGGGATTCATCAATGGCCCGTATCCCGTGCATCATTCCCAGTGTGGTTGGATTTAATGACATTGTTCTCTGTTTCAAAAACGTTTTATACATTTTCTTATTAACAGTTTGCGGGCAACGACCAGTGGCAGTAGACACATGGCTTATGAGCAACAGGGACCGTTACGTTTTATCATATACTGTATCACAACTACGGAGACCTCATGTGTCATGGTGGTGGAAATCCACAGCACAGGACAGTAGGTTCGTACAACTACAACACAACGGTATGGGTCACTTTCGTGAAACTTTGTCTCGACGTGCTACCGCACAGACTGATGGGAGCAGGCTGTACGACATCAGTTTAGAAATTTCAAATATTAATAGCAGCGTCTTCGGGGAATACAAAGTCAAAATAGACGGAAACAAGAACTTGACACGATCGTTCATCATCAACGAAATGCCAGAAAAGACATCATTGGATGGTATATACTGTTTAATAAGAAATAAGAAATGTGCATGCCTTCCCTCTATAACGTTGCTTTTTTCTAGCGAAATGAAATCATAGTGAAACAAACGCATTTTTATGATATTGATATTACTACCGATGGAAACAAATACAGAATCTAGTGTTTATTGAAATTACAAATAATTTAATTCAATAGAGACAGTCTCGTGCAACCGTCCTTAAATGAGCATAGCTGTGATAGGACGTAAAACAATCCTAAACCAAACCAAACTCGTGCGACCAACTGCGATCTCTTTTTGTTCGTCGTAGTGAGATTCACTCTGGAACTCGAACAAACCATTAAACCAATTCTAATATAATTTTCACAACAAAATGCTTAAGGTCAAGACAAACCGAAATTGTCTTGTTTCCAGAGATGTGAGTGGCGGGGCCAAAAGGGGTTACAATTTGCCATATTCATCTTCTTCGATGTGGACTGGCTAGAGTCATATACTCTGAAAGGATGCAAAAGTATCAAAGTGCTATGTCAAAAACGTGAATTTCATTTTGGCCGGGTCAGCACATTCCTCTTGTGGAAGTGTAAAGTTAACTATTGTTTACCAAAACCTCAGTCATATTTGCGCCGATTTCCGAAAGGCGCCCGGGCGATGAGGCTTTTTGGCGATCCGGGGAACTGTAAGAACGCCGTAAGATTATCGGCCACTATCGGCCGATTTTTAGACGCCTCTCGGGTCGCCGAGAGCTTTTTGGGCCCGATTTCTTTTTTACCCTACCGCATTGGAACCTACCTGGCAGTCTCCCGTAAGTGTCCCGCAAGGAATTTGTAAGATTATCTTACTACTATCCTTCAGTTATCTTTGAAATTGGTACAATTTTACATGCTCCAATGTGTCGTGTTGACCGCCCAATATCCGGACGGGTGCCGTACGGCAATCGTAAGGTAGCCGCCCGATGTCCTTAAACTGTGCGGTGTCCGTGGGATATTCGGCCGGCGCCCGCCCGATATCCGGACGGGCATCGGCCAATGCTTCCGGCGGCCGGACGACACACATACAGGCATCTACAGGACGTGCATCCATGTGTGTAGTGTATGCGTGCTTGCGTTTGTGTATACAGGAGACAAGGCATGCTGGTGGTCGTGTTAACTTGTGTGCTTCCCTATATATACACGGCTACCGTTCGACAGCCCGGCCATCGTCAGATAGCCCTGCGGTATCCTTTCGACAGTTGAAACGGGCTCCCTACGTCATCTTGCAGATGTTCCATCGAGTTAATTCGGCAAATTGTTTGCGAAGGCCGTGCTATGTAATATATTGTATGACCATACTCGCCAAATCCCAGACATCGGAAAATAGTCTCCGGCGACCGGGACGCCGGGACGCCGGGAAGCCGGCTAATTCCTAATTCCCAGCCGGTGGCCGGCGTAAATGTTACTGAAGCCTAAGGGAAATTAACGTTTTAAGTATATATCTAAATCAGTAGGGAATAATTAATTACTTGTACTCCACGGTGGCCTCATGTGCAGAGAGAAAAATACGGTAAAAAATACTGAAAAATGTGCAGTTCTGGATATCCTGTTTTTAATGATATGCTAAATTCGAGTATCACCGTGGACTGAGATGAAAAGGTGCTGTTGTCAAATTTGTAGATTTCATTCACCCCAGGGTCACCCATTTTCCTGGTACATATCGGAAAGTTTATACTGGGAAATAACACTTAGTCATAGGTTACTAATTCGCGAATATGATGCCGACTTTATAGTGATACATCACTGAGATATCATACCGAAGGAATTCGGTACAGTATCCCGCCCGGAAAGCTGGTATACTAAAAAACTGACTGTTACAGCGACGTGTTAAGCCATGTGCTTTTTCTTGCGAATTACCTTAGATAAAAAAAAAAATTTGCAGAAGCATGGATCCGGGCTTACAGATTGCATAAACACGTAATTAATATATGATATACAACATTTAAACGTCATGCTAGATGTTTGATTTCATAGAAAATGTTACCAGACGTAAACGTTGTTTCTATTATATCTAAAAACTAACATCGTGCATGTACATGTTTGAAACCGCCATAAATGAAGTGCTGTAGGTGTAAAAAAGAGCGTTTTTTATATCATATTTGCATGTGGTTTTACAGGCCTTAGTGAAATACCGGCTGCTGCTGGTGGAGGTATGATCATGCTGATTATGTTATCTACTAACCCACACATAACGTCTGCGTACTTCTGATTGTAGCTACAATGCTATGACAAAGTGATTGTATGATTACGACATGCAGTATCACATTATCTTGCATGACTTCACATTTTATATATATTTTCTTTTGTCTATATATTTGAAATTATTAGCTTACAGATGAATAGCTACTTACTTTTATATATTGAATCACTAAGAATGTTCAAGGTAACAAATGTCAATTTGTTTTGTTTTTTTATTAACCTGACTTCTCTGATAATCAGCCTGTAGCATGCTGCGATAGAGGGTCTTCAATTTTGTTCAAATTTCTTGTATTCACTTTGACATTTGCACGAGTAATAAATGTTTATATATTCCTAAAAATAAAAAATAAACATGAGGTATACACTACAGTTTATTAGATTTAGCCTGTCTATCGTTAGCTTGTTTACTGTCAGTTTTTTTTAAATACATACGACGTTGAGTCACTTTTGAGATCCCACGTGGGATATGAATATATTTTTTAACCAGATTGGATAACAAGAAGTCAAAATGGGCATTTTGTATAAATACCATTGCAAATAATAAAATTGGTAACTTTTTGATATCAAAAATAATATTAAACAGATGATGTGTGAATAATTGAAAAATCTTAATCGATAGGATTCAGTTATAAGTTTTAAGTGTTTGTATACACTTGTACAATTTACTGTTCGAAAACAATGTTTGTATATGAAAAATGGACTTTTTTACCTTGTACATAATCGTTTATCATTTGAGCGATACTCCTAACTTGTAATTTGCTGTATATTTAGAAATGAACTACGTAATGGGTATATACTTATAGTCAAATGTATCAAATTATCAATGCATTCTATTTCAAAGAGGACAAGTTCGAGCTTTCTAAAAGTCAAGTCTACATAGCAGTGAGCGTGGGATGTGGTATACTGTTGGTCGTGGCACTAATCTCATTTGCATTGGTGGTCAGGATAAAGATGAAAAAATCAGGTGTGTACATGCAATATTACAGCTAGGGTAATAATTTAAAGTTTGCCCTATAAACGGGACTTGTATTTGTTGTTCGGAAATACTTATGTACATTTAATTCACTTTTTTCATTTTTTTTTTCATTTCATTTCATTTTTATTTTTTTTTAAATTTAAATGTAGTGATTAAAGGGAAGGCGATCAACGTATGTCTAATATGATTATAACAAATAATATTCTTTTGATATTGTTGTCATGTAGTGTTCAAGTGTTGTAACATGTTACAAAAACTTTAATTAAGTTTAAAGATCTGAAGTAGGTCTTTTTCAAATGTCAGCGATATTATGAGCTACTAAAAAGCAAATAACACATGCTTATTTATGAAAAAACCCACAAACTATTTGACTACTTATTAGGCATCTGAATTGTGAATTATTAAGACATGATATTGAATTGTTTGATTCTTTTCCTCTTTCTTTCGTTTCCTCGTGTGAAATATTAATTCTGCCTTATTGAATATTTTTTTGTTTTGTGCAATGACAAAGTACTAATGGTTTGATTATATTACAGGTCGATCAACAACAAGTGGGTGAGTTATTACTTTATTCTATTTACTTATATAAATATAGAAAAATGGATAATCTTCACAAAATGAGAAATTTAATATCGTAAATCTATATTATTGCTACACTGTATTTCCTTTTAGTGACTTTGTGTCATCTTTTTATAGCTGAATGGTGTTTTTAGATATTGTATTTAAACCGTTTCTTTAGTTAACAGTAGCGATTTCAACATAGGATTAAAAGAACACACTGGCTATATTGAACATTGACGTTAATAAATTCCTAATGAAAATTTATGCTTATGGCTCAAAATATACACGTAGTGAAATAGATATCATAACATTCAGTACATAGGTCTTGACCTCGATACAAATGTGTAACGTTTTGTTCAAACAATGACATGATAAATTTACACGGAATCGGACTATACACACAAGTGGTTTCTTAATAGAGGAAATGATTCAAAATGCGCAGTACTTGAATTCACGCCTTGATGCAATGAAGTGTTTAGTCGCAACGAAATTAACATTCACGATACTCTTTACTGAAATATAAAGCATAGTGTAGGCTACTATGTTGGCTGGTGAAAATGCTCTAAAATAGTCGATTCCTTATCTATATTGTTATTCAATCGAAATATTTCACAGAAGAAATACTCTAGTCTATAGGTATGTCTATTGACATGTCAGCATTCACTGGAGATATTTGGGCTGCTAAAAGCACAATGTAAAGTTAGCTTTGTAATCTCAAACAGTTTTCACCTAATTAGGACAAAGTTGCCTTTTGTGTGGCATCTCGCTTCAACATTTTGGTTTTCTGAACATGTTCCTTGCAATTTTTATCGTTTTTTCTTATTCACTGGTAAGGCAACTTTGTCCTAATCACATAATTAGGACAAAGTTGCCTTTTGTGTGGCATCTCGCTTCAACATTTTGGTTTTCTGAACATGTTCCTTGCAATTTTTATCGTTTTTTCTTATTCACTGGTAAGGCAACTTTGTCCTAAT
>NW_018404603.1:64658-72460 GCF_002113885.1 Mizuhopecten yessoensis
TGGAATTTAATGTACCAAAATATAGTTTAAAATCTAACAATCTATGTGAAAAGTGATATAACTAATAAATAATCATGTTGGTTAACGAGATTTAATGGTTCCGGTAAAGCTGGTGTCATTCAAGCTTTCAATGAGAACATGAACGATACGTGCTGTATCTACTGTTTGTTTTGTTGTCATGCGACTCGCAAAGTTAAACTAAGTCATGTATACAGATTAGGTGAGCTAGTATACTGTTATATACACCAAATGAATATAACAAGTGTGTGGGTCTATAAATACATGTGTTTCTCATGAATTGTAGTCAAGAAACAACTTAAGACACCAAATGCAAATGCTGCATCTACTGCAACACTTTGTCTTGTCTTTGTTTTTGGTAGTATCCCAGCATCCTTCTTCGTTTCATTGTCAATACGTGGCCGGCTGATGTATCATGTTACTATGTACTGCGACAATTCATTGGGGTGATATTGTAAAGTAGCCTAGAATGAATACCTGTTTCAGCCAAACTACTCAAGGGTGTGTCCTTTCAGGACATTGCTACGTATGTGTGTGTGAACAGTTTAAGAATGGAGTTACTTTGACCTTTAGTACAACTGATGGCAAAAAGGGTCACGTGGTACATAACAAATGCTCAATTTAAATGACCTTCTGCTAGTGCTTCCTTACTACGTATTTCTCGAGGTTTTTTGAGTGGTCAAACTTTAAGGAACACCATCTTTATATGGCTTTAGCTGTTGTGATAATGAGATACCATCAGCACACTATCATGATTATCTAACGTTAAATTATGAGGACCATTCGGTTTACAATAGGAAAACCTATCTTGTTTGATAATATAAACATACAGCAATCACGTTTAAGTCTGGTTATAATAATGCATTGACATTTAACTTCATCGAATGAACTATAGATGGATGAAACATGATTCCACAGTAAGGGTATGGTAGTAACAATACTTGTACAACTATAATACTAGTTGATATGTTTTGTGTGCTGTGCTATGCTTTTGTATGTGGTTACGAAATACTAACTTACAAACCTGTATATTTTCACAGAAAACAGAGGAGCATACAATGATCCAGCCAATCACAATTCAGTAAAACCGCCAAAGCAAAAAACTGGCTCGTTTGGTAAGGGAATGAATTCAGTATATGTATTATATGTAGACGAATGTAGACGACACGTGAATAATGATCTGTGTGTTCATAAAGTCAAATGAATTTAATTAGCGGTCAGGTGACCAATTGTTTTGTTTGATTCGAAGTCAAATCCGTTGCCTGAGGCAATGTCAGCAGTTTTGCTGAAGGTAATACAATACATGTGTTGTCCGAAACCTTTTTTTGAGAGGGTCATAGTGTTACTTCGTTGGACCTATCTTAAGACCCGACATTTCTGCAAAACTTGCATGTCCGCATTGACTTTAGTTGTGTAAATTGAAAAGAAAGGATATTTCGGTCAACTTAAATTCTCACAATGACAAATATCAAAGAGATTATTTGTCATAATATGAAAATATCACTTTTGGTTTTGATCAATCAAAGCGGTTCTTCCTCACTCTTTGCAAAAATCCACAGACATAAAGCGACGGAAGAAAAAGTGTTGTTTTTGTACATCTTTGCTATGAGTAATCTGTAAGCAAATCTGTCAAAATATTACAAGAACGGGAACATTAAATATCACCATTAAAGTCAGTTTACGGACAATAATATAATAGATTATACATTTACTTCCCTGATAGGAGGATAAATTATTTCTCAGAAGTGGCAATGAATGACAAAATTACTAACGACCGGAAGAACGGAATAAGTGGCCCCATTTGAAACGACCAGAAAAATGTGAAATATTGCTTAAGTTTATATGACATCTGTTTTCAACAGTTTAAAATGTTCTGAAAACAGTAGTAATGTACTCCATGACAGTACTTCCAAGGTTATTAATATTTCATAGTTGTCTTTCCTAATAAGCTGAGATTATGATAAATGCTGCATTAAGTCAAATGATCAATCATGCAAAGCTGTTCGGACATCCGAATTACGTTATACTGCCTCGCCGGTGTTGTCAGAATTGTGTTATATTATTAGTAACGATGACAACGTGAACTTCCATTACAGCCAATACAATGTACGGGGATCCCAACCTTATCATCACATCAGGTATAAGTCCTGCGAGTTTGCTGAAACCAGTTCCGAAATTTACGTACAAAAAGAAACAAAATAAAGGTAAGTAAAATTATTTTTCATGACAGTCTTTGAAAAACCCTCTCTTGACATAAAAACACCCTTCTTTCTGATTGGTCTCCGTTTGGACAGTTATCTTTCAGATTAGTTTCTTTTGTTGGTGTGTATTAGCAATGATATAGTATATACTGTTGTAATAATTTGGATTATTCTTAACTAAAGACCTTGTACAGTGTCGAGGAGTTGTTATACTCCACTGCATGTCGAAAGTTAAGACACTTGCACCCCACTGCATGTCGAAAGCGAAGACAATTGTGCCCCACTGCATGTTGATAAATAACTAAAATGTATCCCTTCTACTTTAGCGAGACGTTTTTCTGACTCCACATCAGATCGAGAGGACACCGTTACGTATGAAAATGTCGCAAAAGGCGGAAACAGCTATGAAAACTGCAACAATTGTAAGTTTAAAAATAATTTGAAAGTCAGAATAAGCGAAACAACATGCATTTGTGAACTACGTCTGCTTATAGGACAAACAATGTTCATGGCCAGTATCAAGAGATTTGTTTCTAATATTTTTCCTAAATTTCTTACAACAAAAACAAGACACTTCCGAGGTGTGAACAAAATAATTTGTGATAGAGCTAGGACATGATATTAACAAAGGAACAATTTACACATAGACCCTTATATAAGTGATAACTTATGTTCACAAAGATGTGTTCATGCTCAAACTTGGATTTTCAGAACGAACTCAAATCAGTAAAAATTGCTCATACAATGCATGCATGGCCTTCATACATAAATGCAACACGACACACACAGCTGCTACAATTTCTCACCAGGTTGAGAAACCATGCCGTAACAGTGAATATATACGCACACGCCTATTAACAGTACATATTAAACAAACAAGAAGATGATAATGAGGTTGACCTAGGCAGCCGGTGTAGGGTGAAATATAATTCCGGTGTGAGCAAAGTTTCCGGTTTAAGTAGTACAATGATTTCCAATAACGTTTCATGGAAGATATTGGAATAATTTCGTAGAGAGCCCTAGGCAAAATTCAATTTACTGTGTTTGATGTAGACTTTTTGATTGTGTCACACAGTTTAAGTGATTCGTAAAAAGGTTTGAGCATATAACCCATTCTTGAGCACGAGAATGGTTTCATAGATATTGCCCAGGTGTTCCCAAAGTGTATACGCTTCCTGCGTCACCAACGACATCAGCAGTGTAGATCTGGTCAAATCCAAATAATCTCTCGTCTAAAATAGAAAAATCAGAAAAGTGACAACGACACCACTAGATAAACTTAAAAAGCATAATCAAACTTCGGCATGGTATTTTAGTGATATAGCACTATATAGTTGGTATCAGATCCGTGTTATCACAAGGAGGCAAGCATACCAGCATACCATGCCTCATGGATTTACACACGGAAACACGCATACACTACACACATGGAGGCACTTCCTTAAAAAAACCTTAGCTGTTCATAGGACGTTAAACAAAATTAAACCGAACCAAACCAAACCAAAACACATCTCGTATGAACATAATAAAAATACGTTCTGTTTATATTGAAAACATACAAATTAAAACTGATTATGATTGTGGACAGTGAGTGCTTGTCTTGTTGATATGCCTGTCATTTTATTGACTTTATACTTAATGAATGAACTGGTGATAACTTACTGTATATGTTCTTGTACTGTATACTTATGGACTTCCTTGACTTTCTTGTGTCAAGGGGCCGTTAAGATTTCACAAGCAACACAAGCTCTCCCTTTCTATGTTCTTTCAGATTTTGAAATTGTTACATTTCTTGTTATATTTAATTAGGATTATAAACAAGGCAAACATGAAAAACGTGTTAAATGGAATGGTATGATGTTACCGTAATACATCCTGTTAAGTGCATCAACTGAACTGTGCATAAATGGAAATAAACGAACTGCACGGATAACTAATTGTTATTTTTTATATAATGATTATCTAGACGTGGTGCTGTATTATTAATTTTTAATGTTTCAGTAAAACGGACAAAGTCTATACAGTAAGGACAGATGGATGACATTAACCTGTTGTACCCGGATATTTCTTTACCGAGTATTCCGAATAGTCTTGTTGTATTTGCGTAATTTGTTTTTGTTTCTTGCCTAATGATATTTGAGTTATAATATATATTTTATCTTATGGTTTGTTTTAAGTCTGATCCTCTGACCTTTAAGAGAGTAGGTTTTTTTTTAAAAAGAAAGATTGAAATACAAATATAATGAAGTTCTTATATGTTGTTTATTTATTTATTTATTATAGAATTATCGAGAATAAATACACAATGTTACCGAACACAGAATGTACTGATAATGCTTCGATAATGGTCCATATGTTCAACAATGTAATTTTACAAAACTACTATATTTATGTAAATAAAATATTTCTTACTCAATTTTGTCTGTTTGTTTTGGATAATACTGCATCATTCTTTCTATATTGATGTTTTTTACACCTCAAAATGCTTTTAAATCTGGATATGCTATTCAAATATTACACATTTGCCAATCCAGCCTCTTCACTTGTTTTCAATCGAAATGACAAAACTCTATTTCAAAATAAACCAAACTGTAATCCAACTTTGTTCGAACTTATATTGCTCACTTATCCGTTCAAAGCATGCCTATGGTTCCATTGTATATTGATTAGCTCGAAAATCGTTCTTGCAGATGCTTGATCCAATTCATAACCAGGGGCTTCGTCTGGCTTTAGGTTTCTTTTCGTACATCACCAGCCTCAAGCCTCTGCGTTGAAGTAAATGAACCACCTATAAGCGAAAGAAGGAAAAGATTATTACTATAGTTTACTTATCTGTTAAAAGCAAACCAAGAAAACCCTGATTTCCGGTCAGTATTTTATCCAAAGTATAGTTCCCTTTTCAAACGCAATGATACATTAATTCAATCTTTTGGCGAACGGCTTCAAAAATTGCTGGAAAATTCAAATTTAGACCCACAAACAGTCGAGATTTTTACAATACCTAATATACCACAATTCAGCTACCCGAAATAAATTTAGAATTACACAATTATGTAAAATCTCGCACTCACCCGTTTCAATACAAAAGTTCTTTTCCAGAGAACATCTCGAGATTTCCTTTACAATAAATCGTATACACCGACGGTTCTAAAGTCGATGAGAAAGTTGCTGCAGCATGCGTTGTCGGCAACGCGTCTTCTTCCTGCCGTTTACCTTATGATGCCTCTATTTTCACAGCTGAAGCAACTGCACTTTGTCTAGCTTTGGATGAAATCGAAAAGAATGAAATATTATCTGCTCCGACTCTTTGTCACTACTACTAAGTATTACAAACCGGAACTTTAATAACAATCTCGTACAAAATATTGCCCTCCGTATTAACAGAATGTTAGTTTTCTGTCAACTTGATTTGGATTCCCGGCCATGTCGGAATAAATGGAAATGAAAAAGTAAGATAGAGCCGTTGAGGCAGCACTTTACCTCAATACGAAAGTTATTAAACTGCCTTTTTCTGATTTTAAACCTTCAATAGCTATTTTTATTTATTTAACGAATTGGCAAAATAAATATTCTGAAGAAAGAAACAATAAGTTATTTCCAGCATGCCATCAACCAGTTACAGTCAAACACTTTATAAATGAATGCGCTGATTTCAAACAAATACGTGACAGATTTTATAATGTAACCCCTATGAAACGTTTATTCGAAACAGTTTCTGTGCATTCAATCAATGAATAACATTCAATTAATCTCTGTAATAAGATATGATATAGTTTATAAACAATGTCTATTTTTACACGTAAAACAATACAAAATAAATAAATAACGTAACTCATCGGGTAAGGCCGGGGGGTGAAAATCCAGGTGAAGGGGAGCTATAGGCAAACGAATGCAAATAACAAATACTATTCATTACGGTCAAATGGTATCGCATATCAGCTCTGTGTGTCAGGCACTGGACATGTAAAACTCCGGACATCAAATTATTATTTACCTGTTCTGTGCGGAGAGAAGCGCACAACGGGGCGAACGATTGTTAAATCGCACAGTTGTGCGCACCATGTGTGAACGATGTGCGGACGGTGTGTGAACGATGTATGCACGGTGTGCGCACGCTATTTTTGGTGAGTTGTTCAGTCCCACAACTGTAGTATCGACACAATCCAATTATTTGCAACGATTGATATTCCTCCGTGGCTTCTGGTTTCACCGGATGTTGATCTCACACTTCATGAGACATCCAAATCTGACAACGAATCTTACTTTTTTCTTTAAAATTTCTCAAAACCGTAGTTAAAATATAAGGACTTTCAGTCGTTTTATACTGACGGTTAAAAAGATGACCATACAGTTGACGCGGCGATTGTAGCGAAATATGCTTCTTGGATGCCGGCTGCCCAATGATGCGTCAATATTCTCCGCAGAAGCCCATGTTATTTATCTATTTTTCCAAATGTGATTCAAATTTTGTTATATCTATATTTCAAATCATTTCTTGTTGGTTGAAGGTCATTTCATCTGAATAAGAAGTGTTAATTGTCCGTAATATGCCGTGCATTAAGTGGGTTAGGGCGTTTCAATAAACGAGATTGCTTAACACATAGAGGAAGACAGGCGAGGACATCTTCGTATTGACGCCTTTCTTTATAGCTTGGAAACCCGTTACTGACAATAATATTTTTTAAGTGCAGTTTGTTATCATCTCATCGATTCTAATTTTGTAACCATTGTTACCATTTGTGATCAATTTTGGCATAAAAGGTTAAAAATCTGCAAAATTTGCTTTTTTTATTACTTGTATTCCCACATGTCCAGGGACCCTACACCATAGACTATCTTTTAATGCACCTTTAAGAACCAACTTTAATTACTAATTATTATATAAACCTACTAATTTACCTGGGCTTTTTAGTTATCGTATGTTGATACGGAAGTATGTTCTAATTAACAATTCGTAAACATTTTAAGATGTTGCTAGTTTAAGTTTGATCTACCTCATTTTCGAGGTATGTCATATAAGTGTAGATGTACTCCGAGAAGGCTTTCCACAATCAGTGTATACTGTCGTCATATAACCTTAGTTACTGCGAAGACAAACCCAAACAAAATCTGAAATATTTCTTGCAACATCTTTGATTATGCTTTCCTGTTTTCAGTAATATTGGTCAATTTGTTAAACAATGTACATTGTAACTAGCTCGATATAAAACATATAGGAAACATTACGCTCCCATCCATATTACATTACTTATAGCTATTAAGTGTGTCATTCATAAAAACAATTTGTCAATTATCATAGCCTACATTATATCAAACATAGACTCATGTTCACCCCTCAAGGTCCGATCTGTAGGTAAAGAAATTACATGTCGTTAACCATTGCATGATCGTCGAATGCAACTTACATTGTATATTATCCAATTCCTACACATTTAGTTTCTTTTTTGCCCTTTATATGTTGTTATATGTATGTGGGGCTCGAAAATGATCTGCTGCACTCATTGCAACATCTGGTAGACAGGCCCCGTACGACCTTAGCTACTACAATGACTTAATGTATTAAGATTTCCCATTAAAAATAAA
>NW_018404603.1:73827-77387 GCF_002113885.1 Mizuhopecten yessoensis
AATTACATGTCGTTAACCATTGCATGATCGTCGAATGCAACTTACATTGTATATTATCCAATTCCTACACATTTAGTTTCTTTTTTGCCCTTTATATGTTGTTATATGTATGTGGGGCTCGAAAATGATCTGCTGCACTCATTGCAACATCTGGTAGACAGGCCCCGTACGACCTTAGCTACTACAATGACTTAATGTATTAAGATTTCCCATTAAAAAAATAAAAATGACATAACAGCCTCGGTTTGATATGGGATGGGATATGGAAATGCGAATATGAATATAAGATATGTTTTGCTGATTAAGGTTTACAATATGCAAAATCATCTGTTCTGTACCTCTGAAGTCAAGTGTACGTAAAGTGTGACAAATACATTGTCCTCAAATACTACTGAAGAGTCAGTGAGATGGGTCTTTCAAGTGGGTTTTTAGAGACCAGTTCATCTATGGACACCGTATTCGTTTGTTTAAGGTTGTTGCGGGCATATTACAACACTTCCGAAATGTATTGTGACTAAGGTGCTTAGGTCTCGGTCCAAATCTTGAGAGTGGCTCCATCATCTATGGACACATATATGACATATCTTTTGAGGACGCCACAACAAACGAAATTACTCATATGCAACCAATACGTACTTACATAGCTATAACCGTTGTTGATGTGTGATACCTTTATTCAACTTGCTTAAACATTAAGTTTTGTGAAGCATAATGGATGGAGATATGAAAAATTAAGTGACTATCAAGTGCATTTTTTATAACTAATCATAGAAACGGACATAATTCAGTTTATTTCATCAACGTTACTCAGCAAGTGGTTTCAAAAAAACATATTTTAGAAAGATCAACTGGAACTAAGTAGACACAAAATAAGTGCCAATCATACGAAGATATGCACTTTAACTTGTACAAACAGATGGAATGTTTATCTCAAAAGTAATGGTTTTTACAATTTGGTATCATTGCAATACCTATGATGCGAACAGTCATCCATTGGTATGGCAGTGTCATGTATGTGATCTAATACATTTTATTTTTGTTGTGATTTCACTGTGGAAAGAGCAAAATAGAGGTTCGAAGAAAGAATTTTTGTATCCTACGACATCTCGTAAAAGCCGACGTATGTGCCTCCATCCCCGCTTGTAGAATCATGAATTTTCTTCTTTGCGTTCTGTTTAGCGAAACCTAAGCTGACATGTGACCCCTGCTGCTAGGACGTTGTAACAAAAAAAGAGATTACTTATGTGTAAGCAAAACATTATTCGAACTAAAAAGTCGATAAAGTACGGTAAAAAACAGGAACAAATGAAATATTGTAATATCTTACACGTTAAATACAACGAAAGAATAGGACAAGGAAAGCCAGAAGGGTAAGCGGCCTCTGCTTAGTCGACAACACCAGTCATGTAAGTCTATGTCATACATGTACATGTGTTAATGTTATGTCACGTCCTGCCGCGAATTTGGGTAGTGACAGGAAAATGCATAAGGCACAAGTTACAGAGACTATTTTAGTAATACTTATAAAGATCCAAGATATTCTGTACATATTTATATAAATACATAACTTTGATAAAAGCCCCTAAAAAGAGGAAGTAAAAAGACATTTGATATTTTGTGACTTCAAAAAATGCTTTATTAAATATCGAATAAAACATTTAAATTCTAAATAAATTAAAGCCTGATTACATCGAATAACATTGTTTATAAGATGTTCGCCTTATCGTTAAACCCACATTATGTTAAGTTCCATCTATAGTCTATAGTATATGCATTCACTGACGTGTATGATGGATTGGTTTGAGCCGTAACATCAGAGACATCGCCTACGGTTTACTTCTCATCGAATCCACTTATACGGTAGTGATGTTTTATACGTGATAACACAATGACACTTAAGAATTAACTTATTGAAGTGGAGCTTGCCATCTCGAATGAAGTGTTTCCTTGAGGGGCGTGTTAAAGTGTGACAGAAAGTGTTTATCTTAACAGAATTTGGTACGAAATGCCATCTCAATGTCAATAGCATTGTATTAGGTATATGATATAGCGACATGTGTTACTATTCTATTATGGCCCTTTCCCGAGGGAACTGTTCTCTTATAGTGTTGTCTTGGGTGGCACTATACCTCCCCAGACAACACTATAAGATAACTGTTCCCGATGGAAAGGGTCATAATACATTTAGTACATCATATGACTGCCACTTGATAATAAAAAGACAAGCATGAGGAACTTCATTGATAACATATTTAATAATTAACAACAGCTGGAAATTTGAACGTTACATTTGAAATTTTGATTCATGAGTTGTTGTTCATTGTAGCAATACAATTACCAAAATTGAGAGAAGGTGCACAAACAATGGAATGTCGAAATATCTGCCACATGATGGTTCTTGTAAATACGGCCGCAAACTTTGCCTGATGGCAACAAGAGAACTTTTTGAATAGATATCTTCTTACTTGTAGCGTATACATGTACTGGCATAGCAATCCGTCAATACACAAAGTTACTTTGATTGGTTCAGCGCCAATTAGCGTGTATACAGCTGTGCTGGCTGTTGCCGTTGGTAATCCCTGGAGTTGCTTCAGTATCTTCCTGTGTGCCTTTTCGATGTTTTCCCTCTCTGTGATCGTTAATGTCATTACTTCTAGCCCATACGTTGGACGTGGGACAGCGTATGCTCTCCAGAGCTTGTGCGTGGCAGTTGGAGACATGCCATTTTTGCGTATAGCCCCGCTCCTAGCAGTGCATAGATTGTATTCCTTGCACATTTAATCCGTTCATTGGTATTCGCTTTGTTGGTTTTTGGGCGGATTATGCCCAGATGTTTTGCTTCCACTGATGGTGTGCAGCTTTTGCTGTTTCCATATATAATCAGCTCCGATTTTGCAGCATTGATGGTGACTCGACCTAGCTCAGTATGGTGGTCTACGAGCTCCAGAATTGCTTCCATTTCATGGTGGTTATTTGCCAGAAGGGCGATGTCGTCTGCACAAGTCGGGCATGCGATGTTGATGTCACCGATGTGGGATCCCATGTCTGTGTTGGTAATACTGTCGAGGATGGTGTTGTCGAAAGTTTGGCGCCCTGTTTGTTTCCTTGCTTAAGATGTACGTTGTTTGAGGTATTGTTTTCCCATTTTAATTTGATGTTGGAGTTCTTGTACATGTTCCGTAGGAGTATCCATAGTGGTCCTTTTACTCCTGCATGGTATAGTTTGTTGAATAAAATTTCGTGGTTTACGGTGTCAAAGGCTTTTTGGGCGTCCAACGTCACAAGAAACAACTCCTTTTGGTTTTCCTTTGCGTCTATAATAGCTTCCGAAATCATGAGTGCAGCTCCTAGGGGGGAGACACCAGCTGTGAATCCTCTTTGGAGTGGATTTTGCTTTTGGTTCAGTATTTCCTCCAGCCTAACCTTGATAATTGCTTCGAAGACTTTAGAGAACACGTTTGTGACGGTGATACCTCTATAATTAGATGGAATTGTCTTGTCCTTTCCTTTTTTGAGGATCGGTGTAAGGATCCCCTCTTTCATGGGTTGAGTTATGTCCA
>NW_018404603.1:82111-103250 GCF_002113885.1 Mizuhopecten yessoensis
TAGATAGATCTCTCCAGTCCTTATTGAGAAATAGAAATACAAACCTTTACTGTCAAAATTCAAGATGGCTGCCTATCAGCCATTTTGTTAATCTGATCAGTCTCAAAAATAAACATGCACAACCAGGGATGAAAGGTAACCTACATATACAATTTGAGAAAGATCCCTTCATTGCTTCCTAAGAAATAGCGATAACAAACTTACACTGTCAAATTCTAAGATGGCTGCCTATCAGCCATTTTGTTAATCTGATCAGCCTCAAAAATAAACATGCACAATCAGGGATGAAGGGGAACCTACATATACAATTTGAGAAAGATCCCTTCATTGCTTCCTAAGAAAGAGCGAAACAAACTTTCACTGTCAAAATCGAAGATGGCTACTTGTCGGCCATTTTGTTTATCTGATCAGTCTCAGAAGGAAATATGCACAACAAGGGTCCAAGGAGAACCTACATATAAAATTTGAAAAAAATCTCTGGTACTTCCTGAGAAATATCGATAACAATAATTGTGTGAGGACGGACCACGGACACAGGGCGATTTGAATAGCCCACCATCATCTCCACCATCATCTGATGGTGGGCTAAAAATAAACAATGCATATTTAAGGGTCGTCTTATAGCTCCGACCCGATCCCGCACATCCAAATAATCATTAAGAAAGTGAGTGTCTTCCGTGTTTTTTTTCCAGTAGTCATTAACCATAGCGCAAACAAATAGAAAGTCTCGATGCACCTATGTCCCCGAATGAAGTAATAAATCCGGCTTCAATTTCTCCTGTTGCAGCTATAAGATTTATAATCACATTTTTTTTACTCTATCGGAAACTTGAAATATATCCAAGAAAAAAAGGGATTACCTGATCTGAAGGGTTCAAGAAAAGAATATTCGGACAAGACGGCGGCATGATAGCATTCATAACGAAAATAAATAATGACAACTTACTAAGTACTTTGTGAGATTCTCTTTCACTTGGATGACACTCAATAATCTCCGAGAAATAGGTCGGTACAGGTATTTAACATATTCGTGTAATCTCAACCCAGATGTTCGGGATTTCACGAAGAAGGGCATCTCGTGCTAGATATCATGCCAACAAATAGTTGTAGCGTCCTCTTGACGAGAAACCACATATGTTTGATTATATTAATATCTTGCAATTGGCTCTGGACTGCATCGTCGTCCAGAAATATATAAAGTTAAGAGCTTAGATGGCAACATATTGTTATTAAGAATATCCTGTTACTTTTCTGCATTTATATTGCCATTTACTGGTGTAATAGTACCAACTTCGCGCCATATAATGCATCCTGACATGGTATACAAACGACCTGGCGCAAAACATCATGCCTCCTCCCTCTTTCTGACAAGCATACACTCGGGAATCGTGTCCTTTCATAATCTTAGATTCGTCCTAAAATACATCTTTGATCCAGATATTATCCACAGTCAACCCTCGTTTTTCAAGTCGCCAAGACAAGCGCTTTTTGCGAATTATCTCCGTACTATCATTTTCTTCTTTGCTACTCGTCTGAGGTATCTATGTTTGTGTATATGGAATCGTAAGGTACGTCTTACTATCGGTCTCCGTCTGTGTTTTCATTAAATTTGTGTGAAATTTTACCAAAACTGTACACCTGTTGCCTTTAAATGGTCGCTCCAACTGTCACCACGGACTTTCGACCACTTTTGGGATGTTTTGTGAAGAACCTCGCTGTTCGATACGTTTTTTTCAGACTCCCGGTATATCAAGTGATTCTGACACATATTTTATTGCATGCCCCTTTTTAGTAATTTCCTTACTATTTCTTTACCTCATAGCTCAACTTTTTATTATTTCGAACAAACTAGATGACAACAAAGTGACGAGACGTTTCAAATGGCATTAGTTAAAAATAACGTCTTAAAACACTAACGTCTTTATAGCAAAAAAAAAGGCGTGTTGCCAGACCAATTTTTCAAGCTCCTAGGTAGCATAGCAGGTCGGCCAAACTAAACGTCTCTGCTGCAGAGGCACTAATTGGTTGAAGGAGATTGTGGTTAGTATTAAATCCGATAAACGAAAAGGTTAAGTCACATAAACTCCAAATGAATGAAGGTTAACTCTTCAAGTAAATTCACATTAAAAGAAAAATTACATAACAACAATGGGTTGTTGAATAGCAATTCAAGTAAAATATGTCCAGAAACCCATTGATGTTATGACCTCATAAATTTTGAAAAAATAAATATCATTCCTTATATTTACATTGACGAATCCTTCGAGTGAATCGATACAACTACGAATAAACCAAAAAAAACAGTGTTTGCTCCTGCTTATACACGGGTTTAACGTTTTTCGCCATATTTCAATATTCAATGGGTATTTGTAGCACATACGTGGATATTTCAAATAGCATAGTTCTTAACATTAGTTTTTTAGATAAACACAAATAAGCATACTGATATATCGCCAAACACCAGGGCGAGGTGACGGCGGATGGATTTATAGTGATGCGGTCAACACGACATGGCGGCGAGGGGCCAATTCAGTCTAATTTGGCTGGGCACCGAAATCGAAACTACACCCATGGAATACAGAATGCGAGAGAAACCCTGAGGTTACTGATGTTGGAGAAGGTGATTTGGTATAAGTGACTGATTTAGTACAAATGAGAGAGGATTCGCGTGTGAATACGAACTACACATGGGCTGTGAATGTGACACAGGGGCCGGCAAAGTCTGACCCGTGTCCCCTTGTGTAACGACCGACAGCGCGTTTGAAAGAGAGTGCTTTTGTGCGGCCGAGAATAAACTGTTATATGAAGGAATTGACGATTCGTTACGGTGTCCTGTCATGAACAGAATGTATCTTGCTTCAAAATTACAATCATCATTTGTTGAATTGCAGTTAGCACGGAGACAGTGGTTTGTGTAATGGCGGTCTGCACTGGCAATGCTGCAAATTTCCGACATGAATCCTCGAAATGTCCGTGCGGCCAGCGGTTTTGAAGTAAGCGGAGTGTTCCTTTGCCTTATTTTCGTAATGATTGAAATGGCTTTCAGCGCCGGGATCGGTCTTTTCAATGAGTATCTTCAGGAGACTGACCGGACACGTCCTTGAAACGGGGATGCATACATCCGGTTTCCCGTGGGAGCCTTGCAACCCATTCATCCGCCCTGATAATGTTTTTACTGTGTTATGTGTAAGCTGCACAAACTCGCCAGTCTAGTCATTAAGGAAAGAGAACGAATCAAATTTCAACTGATGGTGGAACTCTGTGCCACGACTTACAAAGTCTATCGACAGAGCGTACCATACAGCTTGACGGAGAATTACCGGTTTTTAGCACTTTCATGGTAGGTTGCATTTTTTCGTAAATCAACTGTCTCGATAACTTTCTGTGGGTGTGGGTCTAGATGTCCCAGACTTCATCTGTTTTTTTCAGGAACCCAGTTAGAGTTTTGTTTGCTACCTTAAACTCTTTATCTCGTACAATATCAATATCGCGGCCGATATCATGAATGTGCCTATTTATAGCCCCTATAATATTTTTCAAAGTGTTTTTGTGATACTCCTCAGCCTGTCGTGCTGGCATGTACTTCGCTCTCTTCTCCAAATTTTTGGGTGAAGTCAATTATTACCTTGGAATAAAGATAATCCCTATCGTGTATTTCTCCTTGTTGCTAGAGATTGGTTGGCATCTTCAAAGGCTTTCCGCTCCTCATCTGTAATTTTTTTGGATTCCGCACAGCACATGCCCTCGCAAAATCTCATCAAAATTTCAGATTTTGCAATACTTTAAGTAGACTTGACAAGGCTAAATGCCTCGATGTTGGGAACACTTATCTTAATGACAAAGCTGCTACCGAGTTTGTGCGTGCAATAGCTACTCTTACTAGAGCTGAGGTTATCAATAAAATTTCAACAGTCCAAATGCATAAGATTCACTTGTGACGGTAGCACAGATTTCACCGGCGAAGATCTGGAAAACATTTATGTTCGCACAGTGGTTAATGGAAAAGTGGAGGATATCTTCATGTACTACAGCTGGATATTTAACACTTTCTCATAGGCGTTTTTAAATAAATTTCTCTGGAGCAAGCAGTGAAGGGCCAACTTCTAGGTTTCTGTGCTGACGGGGCATCAAACATGCAATGTAACAATGGATATATTGTGAAATATACATCAACTTCAAGTTAACATATGATTTTATTTCAAATAAGACATCTGAATATCATATTTTAGTAGAAAACATTAAAAAGTCATTGTGTAACTGCATGTGTATGGTACCGTACTGTAATTTATTTGTCTTATGCCAAGTAACAGTAAGACTTCAACTGCAAAGCAACTAATTTCTATTGTAATCAATAATTTGCAATTTTCCTCCCAGGGACCAAAATAGGACTGGCATCACTACTTCGAAGCCAGTAGCCCAACATGATTATAACACATTGCTTAGCCCACCGCCTAGAACTCGCTTTCAAAGATGCTGTGAAGACACGTTTGTCTACAAATGTCTACGACAGGACCATAACTTTACAACTAGGCTTATTTTACTTTTATCTAAAGAGTCTAAAGCAAAAGAGGAATATCTTTGTAATCTGTGCATCGCTGAATATGAGATCCATTCTGCCAACACACATTGGAGGAACACGGTGGCTTCCCCATATCCACAGAGCTATTAATGCATTCCCGAAAGGGTACAGAACATTCCTATTGCATCAGAATGCATCGCACAACACTCCAAAGGCTGAGATATTTACCAAACTGGCTTGAGATGGCCACTTTATTGTGTTCATTTTACACTTAAAGGTAAATGATGATTCTGATTGATAAAGATATGCATAAATGTAGTGTTGATTAGAAATATACATTAATAGGCAATAGGATTCATTATCTTGACTTTTTGTCTTGGTTTTAAATGATGAACTGTTTTAAATTTGTTTTCATGATCATTTTTGTTTGCAGGTTATCCTTGGAGTCATTATGCGATTATCACTATACCTGCAACGGCAGGAGCTATGCATAGGAGATGCATACAGTCGAGTTGCTGCCACCGGGTCCCAAATGGAGAGGTAAGTATTCGTAGTTGTGCAGTCACACCTTACTTAATTATGCTTTAATTTCCTACCATTGGATATTCTAATTGCCTTATTGATCTTTTTCATCGAGTTATAATATGAATGTGTATGGACAATGAGGAAGTTGTCGATGTCCTTGAAGGTGGTGAGTTCCAGGGGGAGAAACTGATCTTCAAGGGGTTAAGCCAAAATCTGTCAAGCTTCCTCCCAAACTCATGAAAAGCATTATCGATGCTATTGATACTCGATTTCCCGCTGGAACAAATGCTGCATCTCTGCAGCTGTTGAATGCCACCTTAGTATCCAGTTTCAGTAGCTGGCCAGAACCAGGATATAAAGACATAGCAGGTTATATTGTGTTCTGGGGTCCAAGTTCTTTTCCAGTTGTTGTTCAATATGATAAATTGGGAAATGTTAACTTATTATTAATATAATGCAATATAATTTCTTAACATAGACACTGGTTTATTAGACGTAAGTATTTTAGTTTGAATAATGAAACAATGAACATGCTAACTAAACAAGTGACACTATAATATAATTGTATTGCATACAAACTTGCAAGTCGTATTGTTAATTTGTATATATGCATGTCTACTTGATAGATTTCCCAAATACTCCTCTTTCAATGGCTCTGGTATAGGTAATGTGACTCTAGCGTAGACATCTCTTCCAGTGACTCTAGTGTAGGCATTTGTGACGCTTCTTTCAATGGCTCTAGTGCAGGTAATATGACTCTAGAGCAGATATATCTTCCTGTGGCTCTGGTGCAGGTAATGTGACTCTAGAGCAGATATCTCTTCCATTGACTCTAGTGTAGGCATTTGTGACGCTTCTTTCAATGGCTCTAGTGTAGGTAATGTGACTAGAGCAGACATATCTTCCTGTGGCTCTGGTGCAGGTAATGTGACTCTAGAGCAGAGATCTCTTCTAGTGGCTCTAGTGTAGACATTTGTGACTCTAACGTAGACATCTCTTCCAGTATAATTCCCTGCAGGTAGGGCATAAGAATATGCCTGCTGCCCCAATTGATGATCGTAAGAGGCAACTAAATTTGGGATCTCATCTTTTCTCTTCTTACTCAACAACTTCTTCATATTTCGCTGGTAGCTTCTTGGGGTGGAGCCTGACAATGTTTGCAAGTGAAAATGACATTGATCTTATTTCCAGGTCCCAGAGAACAAATATGTCAAACACTTCAAACAACATAATCTGAATAACCGAAAAACATAGAATAATAAAATATTTGGCCGGTATATGTAGCTTAAACAGATGGAGCCAGGCAAAGTTTGCGATTGAAATATTTGTAGTACAGTATAATATTTAATAAGAATATTTTGGTATGACTGCTTAAATATCCAAGTGAGCGATACGGCCCCCTGTTAACGTTTTACAGTTTTGTTTTATTTTGTTGCATTAAGTTTTACACTGTGTCCGTTGTTATTGTTGTCAGGCCTACTTTGATGACTTTACCATTGCCATTTTCTTCCTATCTCCTTTTTCTTTTCCTAACGCCAAAAAAGGCAATGGAGGGGACTTAATGACTCGTCAGAATAATGTGACTTAAGTGGGATTCATCAACTGACCGTATCCGGTGCATCTTTCCCAGTGTGGTTGGATTTAATGGCATTGTTCTCAGTTTCAAAAACGTTTTATAAATTTTCTTATTAACAGTTTGCGGGCAACGACCAGTGGCAGTAGACACATGGCTTATGAGCAACAGGGACCGTTACGTTTTATCATATACTGTATCACTACTACGGAGCCCTCATGTGTCATGGTGGTGGAAATCCACAGCACAGGACAGTAGCTTCGTACAACTAAAACACACGGGTATGGATAACTTTTGTGAATCTTTGACTCGACGTGCTACCGCACAGACTGATGGGAACAGGCTGTACGACATCAGTTTAGAAATTTCAAATATTAATAGCAGCGTCTTCGGGGAATACAAAGTCAAAATAGACGGAAACAAGAATTTGACACAATCTTTCATCATCAACGAAATGCCAGAAAAGACATTGGATGGTATATATTGTTTAATAAGAATAAGAACTGTGCATTCCTTCCATCTATAACGTTGCTTTTTTCTAGCGAAATGAAATCATAGTGAAACAAACGCATTTTTATGAAATTGATATTACTACCGATGGAAACAAATACAAAATCTAGTGTTTATTGAAATTACAAATAATTTAATTCAATAGAGACAGTCTCGTGCAACCGTCCTTAAATGACCATAGCTTTGATAGGACGTAAAACAATCCTAAACCAAACCAAACTCGTACGACCAACTGCGATCTCTTTTTGTTCGTCGTAGTGCGATTCACTCTGGAACTCGAACAAACCATTAAACCAATTCTAATATAATTTTCATAACAAAACGCTTAAGGTCAAGACAAACCGAAATTGTCTTGTTTCCAGAGATCTGAGAGGCGGGGCCAATAGGGTTACAATTTGGACTGGATAGAATCATATACTCTGAAAGGTATCAAAGTGCTTTGTCAAAAACGTGAATTTCATTTTGGCCAGGTCAGCACATTCCTCTTGTGGAGGTGTAAAGTTAACTATTGTTTACCAAAAACTCGTTCGGTTATCTTTGAAATTTGTACAATTTTACATGCTTCAATGTGTCGTGTAGACCGCCCAATATCCGGACGGGTGCCGTACGGCAATCGTAAGGTAGCCGCCCGATGTCCTCAAACTGTGCGGTGTCCGTGGGATATTCGGCCGGCGCCCGCCCGATATCCGGAAGTGGCATCGGCCGATGCTTCCGGCGGCCGGACGGCACACATACAGGCATCTACAGGACGTGCATCTATGTGTGTAGTGTATGCATTCTTGCGTTTGTGTATACAGGAGACAGGGTATGTTGGTGGTCGTGTTAACTTGTGTGCTTCCCTATATATACACGCCATAAAAATGCGAAATATCGTGTCATACACGGCTACCGTTCGACAGCCCGGCCATCGTCAGATAGCCCTGCGGTATCCTTTCGACAGTTGAAACGGGCTCCCTACGTCATCTTGCAGATGTCCAATCGAGTTAATTCTGCAAATTATTTGCGAAGGCCGTGCGGTGTAATATATTGTATGACCATACTCGCCAAATCCAAGACATCGGAAAATAGGCTCCGGCGACCGGGACGCCGGGAAGTCGGCCAATTCCTACTTCCCTGCCGGTGGCCAGCGCAAATGTTACCGAAGCATAGGGGAAATTAACGTTTTAAGTACATATCTAAATCAGTAGGGAATAAGTAATTACATGTACTCCACGGTGGCCTCATGTGCAGAAAAAAAAAATTACGGTAAAAAAATACTGAAAAATTTGCAGTTCTGGATATCCTGTTTTTAATGATATGCTAAATTCGAGTATCACCGTGGACTGAGATGAAAAGGTGCTGTTGTCAAATTTGTAGATTTCATTCACCCCAGGGTCACCCATTTTCCTGATACATATCGGAAAGTTTATACTGGGAAATAACACTTAGTCATAGGTTACTAATTCGCGAATATGATGCCGACTTTATAGTGATACATCACTGAGATATCATACCGAAGGAATTCGGTACAGTATCCCGCCCGGAAAGCTGGTATACTAAAAAACTGACTGTTACAGCGACGTGTTAAGCCATGTGCTTTTTCTTGCGAATTACCTTAGATAAAAAATAAATTGCAGAAGCAGGGATCCGGGCTTACAGATTGCATAAACACGTAATTAATATATGATATACAACATTTAAACGTCATGCTAGATGTTTGATTTCATAGAAAATGTTACCAGACGTAAACGTTGTTTCCATTATATCTAAAAAATAACATCGTGCATGTACATGTTTGAAACCGCCATAAATGAAGTGTTGTAGGTGTAAAAAAAGAGCGTTTTTTATATCATATTTGCATGTGGTTTTACAGGCCTTAGTGAAATACCGGCTGCTTCTGGTGGAGGTATGATCATGCTGATTATGTTATCTACTAACCAACACATAACATCTGCGTACTTCTGATTGTAGCTACAATGCTATGACAAAGTGATTGTATGATTACGACATGCAGTATCACATTATCTTGCATGACTTCACATTTTATATATATTTTCTTTTGTCTATATATTTGAAATTATTAGCTTACAGATGAATAGCTACTTACTTTTATATATTGAATCACTAAGAATGTTCAAGGTAACAAATGTCAATTTGTTTGTGGTTTTTTTTATTAACCTGACTTCTTTGATAATCAGCCTGTAGCATGCTGCGATAGAGGGTCTTCAATTTTGTTCAAATTTCTTGTATTCACTTTGACATTTGCACGAGTATTAAATGTTTATATATTCCTAAAAATAAAAAATAAACATGAGGTATACACTACAGTTTATTAGATTTAGCTTGTCTATCGTTAGCTTGTTTACTGTCAGTTCTTTTTAAATACATACGACGTTGAGTCACTTTTGAGATCCCACGTGGGATATGAATATATTTTTTAACCAGATTGGATAACAAGAAGTCAAAATGGGCATTTTGTATAAATACCATTGCAAATAATAAAATTGGTAACTTTTTGATATCAAAAATAATATTAAACAGATGATGTGTGAATAATTGAAAAATCTTAATCGATAGGATTCAGTTATAAGTTTTAAGTGTTTGTATACACTTGTACAATTTACTGTTCGAAAACAATGTTTGTATATGAAAAATGGACTTTTTTTACCTTGTACATAATCGTTTATCATTTGAGCGATACTCCTAACTTGTAATCTGCTGTATATTTAGAAATGAACTACGTAATGGGTATATACTTATAATCAAATGTATCAAATTATCAATGCATTCTATTTCAAAGAGGACAAGTTCGAGCTTTCTAAAAGTCAAGTCTACATAGCAGTGAGCGTGGGATGTGGTATACTGTTGGTCGTGGCACTAATCTCATTTGCATTGGTGGTCAGGATAAAGATGAAAAAATCAGGTGTGTACATGCAATATTACAGCTAGGGTAATAATTTAAAGTTTGCACTATAAACGGGACTGGTATTTGTTGTTCGGAAATACTTTTTTTTTAATTTAAATGTAGTGATTAAAGGAAAAGGCGACCAACGTATGTCTTATATGATTATAACAAATAATATTATTTTAATATAAAAGTTGTCATGTAGTGTTCAAGTGTTGTAACATGTTACAAAAAAAAATGAAGTTTAAAGATCTGAAGTAGGCCTTTTTCAAATGTCAGCGACATTATGAGCTACTAAAGAGCAAATAACACATGCTTATTTATGAAAAAACCCACAAACTATTTGACTGCTTATTAGGCATTTGAATTGTGAATTATTAAGACATGATATTGAATTGTTTGATTCTTTTCCTCTTTCTTTCGTTTCCTCGTGTGAAATATTAATTCTGCCCTATTGAATAATTTTTGTTTTGTGCAATGACAAAGTACTAATGGTTTGATTATATTACAGGTCGATCAACAACAAGTGGGTGAGTTATTACTTTATTCTATTTACTTATAAAAATATAGAAAAATGGATAATCTTCACAAAATGAGAAATTTAATATCGCAAATCTATATTATTGCTACACTGTATTTCCTTTTAGTGACTTTGTGTCATCTTTTTATAGCTGAATGGTGTTTTTAGATATTGTTTTTTAACCGTTTCTTTAGTTAACCGTAGCGATTTCAACATAGGATTAAAAGAACACACTGGCTATATTGAACATTGACGTTAATAAATTCCTAATGAAAATTTATGCTTATGGCTCAAAATATACACGTAGTGAAATAGATATCATAACATTCAGTACATAGGTCTTGACCTCGATACAAATGTGTAACGTTTTTTTCAAACAATGACATGATAAATTTACACAGAATCGGACTATACACACAAGTGGTTTCTTAATAGAGGAAATGATTCAAAATGCGCAGTACTTGAATTCACGCCTTGATGCAATGAAGTGTTTAGTCGCAACGAAATTAACATTCACGATACTCTTTACTGAAATATAAAGCATAGTGTAGGCTACTATGTTGGCTGGTGAAAATACTCCAAAATAGTCGATTCCTTATCTATATTGTTATTCAATCGAAATATTTCACAGAAGAAATACTCTAGTCTATAGGTATGGCTATTGACATGTCAGCATTTACTGGAGATATTTGGGCTGCTAAAAGCACAATGTAAAGTTAGCTTTGTAATCTCAAACAGTTTTCACCTAATTAGGACAAAGTTGCCTTTTGTGTGGCATCTCGCTTCAACATTTTGGTATTCTGAACATGTTCCTTGCAATTTTTATCGTTTTTTCTTATTCACTGGTAAGGCAACTTTGTCCTAATTATGTGATTTTGTTTGAGATTTCAACACTTTGCTAAAATCATGCTTATTGGACCGAGGTTTTGTAGCCAGGTCGAGAGTCATACACCTTCCCTAACGGTCTGATATTCAGTATGCTGATTTATTTGTCACCAGGGGGAGCGTTGATATATTCCCCCAGCTAACTTGAAACATTAGTCCTAAACAATCTAAAATTAAATTGGATTTATTTTACGCTTAACATGTTTAAACATATTTCAGTATGCCATTATTTAGGGACATACAGGTGGATGACAACAGTGGAGCAGTTTCTATATCGTCGCATCACTATACTGACGTCCATTCTACCACCGGATATGAGGGTTTAGGTGAAAAACAAGATACCCACGAATATCTAACGACACGTAATACTACGGGTAGGTTTAAACTTGGAATTTAATGTACCAAAATATAGTTTAAAATCTAACAATCTATGTGAAAAGTGATATAACTAATAAATAATCATGTTGGTTAACGAGATTTAATGGTTCCGGTAAAGCTGGTGTCATTCAAGCTTTCAATGAGAACATGAACGATACGTGCTGTATCTACTGTTTGTTTTGTTGTCATGCGACTCGCAAAGTTAAACTAAGTCATGTATACAGATTAGGTGAGCTAGTATACTGTTATATACACCAAATGAATATAACAAGTGTGTGGGTCTATAAATACATGTGTTTCTCATGAATTGTAGTCAAGAAACAACTTAAGACACCAAATGCAAATGCTGCATCTACTGCAACACTTTGTCTTGTCTTTGTTTTTGGTAGTATCCCAGCATCCTTCTTCATTTCATTGTCAATACGTGGCCGGCTGATGTATCATGTTACTATGTACTGCGACAATTCATTGGGGTGATATTGTAAAGTAGCCTAGAATGAATACCTGTTTCAGCCAAACTACTCAAGGGTGTGTCCTTTCAGGACATTGCTACGTATGTGTGTGTGAACAGTTTAAGAATGGAGTTACTTTGACCTTTAGTACAACTGATGGCAAAAAGGGTCACGTGGTACATAAAAAATGATCAATTTAAATGACCTTCTGCTAGTGCTTCCTTACTACGTATTTCTCGAGGTTTTTTGAGTGGTCAAACTTTAAGGAACACCATCTTTATATGGCTTTAGCTGTTGTGATAATGAGATACCATCAGCACACTATCATGATTATCTAACGTTAAATTATGAGGACCATTCGGTTTACAATAGGAAAACCTATCTTGTTTGATAATATGAACATACAGCAATCACGTTTAAGTCTGGTTATAATAATGCATTGACATTTAACTTCATCGAATGAACTATAGATGGATGAAACATGATTCCACAGTAAGGGTATGGTAGTAACAATACTTGTACAACTATAATACTAGTTGATATGTTTTGTGTGCTGTGCTATGCTTTTGTATGTGGTTACGAAGTACTAACTTACAAACCTGTATATTTTCACAGAAAACAGAGGAGCATACAATGATCCAGCCAATCACAATTCAGTAAAACCGCCAAAGCAAAAAACTGGCTCGTTTGGTAAGGCAATGAATTCAGTATATGTATTATATGTAGACGAATGTAGACGACACGTGAATAATGATCTGTGTGTTCATAAAGTCAAATGAATTTAATTAGCGGTCAGGTGACCAATTGTTTTGTTTGATTCGAAGCCAAATCTGTTGCCTGAGGCATAAGGCCAATACCAGCAGTTTTGCTGAAGGTAATACAATACATGTGTTGTCCGAAACCTTTTTTTGAGAGGGTCATAGTGTTACTTCGTTGGACCTATCTTAAGACCCGACATTTCTGCAAAACAGGCATGTCCGCATTGACTTTAGTTGTGTAAATTGAAAAGAAAGGATATTTCGGTCAACTTAAATTCTCACAATGACAAATATCAAAGAGATTATTTGTCATAATATGAAAATGTCACTTTTGGTTTTGATCAATCAAAGCGGTTCTTCCTAACTCTTTGCAAAAATCCACAGACATAAAGCGACGGAAGAAAAAGTGTTGTTTTTGTACATCTTTGCTATGAGTAATCTGTACGCAAATCTGTCAAGATATTACAAGAACGAGAACATTAAATATCACCATTAAAGTTAGTTTACGGACAATAATATAATATGTATAGATTATACATTTACTTCCCTGATAGGAGGATAAATTATTTCTCAGAAGTGGCAATGAATGACAAAATTACTATTATTAAGTCAAATGATCAATCATGGAAAGCTGTTCGGTCATCCGAATTACGTTTTTCCGCCACGCCGGTGTTGTTAGATGAATGTTGAGAATTGTGTTATGTTATTAGTAGCAATGACAACGTGAACTTCCATTACAGCCAATACAATGTACGGGGATCCCAATCTCATCATCACATCAGGTATAAGTCCTGCGAGTTTGCTGAAACCAGTTCCGAAATTTACGTATAAAAAGAAACAAAATAAAGGTAAGTAAAATTATTTTTCATGACAGTCTTTGAAAAACCCTCTCTGGACATAAAAACACCCTTCTTTCTGATTGGTCTCCGTTTGGACAGTTATCTTTCAGATTAGTTTCTTTTGTTGGTGTGTATTAGCAATGATATAGTATATACTGTTGTAATTATTTGGATTATTCTTAGCTAAAGACCTTGTACAGTGTCGAGGAGTTGTTATACTCCACTGCATGTCAAAGCTAAGACACTTGTACCCCACTGCATGTTGATAAATAACTAAAATTTATCCCTTCTACTTTAGCGAGACGTTTTTCTGACTCCACATCAGATCGAGAGGACACCGTTACGTATGAAAATGTCGCAAAAGGCGGAAACAGCTATGAAAACTGCAACAATTGTAAGTTTAAAAATAATTTGAAAGTCACAATAAGCGAAACAACATGCATTTGTTAACTACGTCTACCTATAGGACAAACAATGTTGAACAATTTTTCATGTCTATTATAAAGAGATTTGTTTCTTCATTTTTTTCTTATATTTTTCCTAAATTTCTTACAACAAAAACAAGACACTTCCGAGGTGTGAACAAAATAATTTGTGATAGAGCTAGAACATGATATTAACAAAGGAACAATTTACACATAGACCCTTACATAAGTGAAAACTTATGTTCACAAAGATGTGTTCATGCTCAAACTTAGATTTTCAGAACGAACTCGAATCAGTAAAAAATGCACATACACTGCATGCATGGCCTTCATACATAAATGCAACACGACACACACAGCTGCTACGATTTCTCACCGGGTTGAGAAACCTAACGTAACAGTGAATATATACGCACACGCCTATTAACAGTACACATTAAACAAACAAGAAGATGATAACGAGGTTGACCTAGGCAGCCGGTGTTGTGTGTAACAGATACCGACTCGTGTAGGGTGAAACATAATTCCGGTGTGAGCAAAGTTTCCGGTTTAAGTAGTACAATGATAAAAGTAACGTTTCATGGAAAATATTGGAATACTTTCGTAGAGAGCCCTAGGCCAAATTCCTGCGTCACCAACGACATCAGCAGTGTAGATCTGGTCAAATCCAGATAATCTGTCGTCTAAGATAGAAAAATCGGAAAAGTGACAACGACACCACAAGATAAACTTAAAAAGCAAAATCAAACTTCGGCATGGTATTTCAGTGATATAGCACTATATAGTTGGTATCAGATCCGTGTTATCACAAGGAGGCAAGCACACCAGCATACCATGCCTCATGGATTTACACACGGAAACACGCATACACTACACACATGGAGGCACTTCCTTAAAAAACCTTAGCTGTTCATAGGACGTTAAACAAAATTAAACCGAACCAAACCAAACCAAAACACATCTCGTATGAACATAATAAAAATACGTTCTGTTTATACTGAAAACCTACAAATTAAAACTGATTATGATTGTGGACAGTGAGTCCTTGTCTTGTTGATATGCCTGTCATTTTATTGACTTTATATATAATGAATGAACTGGTGATAACTTACTGTATATGTTCTTGTACTGTATTCTTATGGACTTACTTGACTTTCTTGTATCAAGGGGCCGTTAAGATTTCACAAGCAACAAAATATTTAATTAGGATTATAAACAAGGCAAACTGATATGAAAGATGTGTTAAATGGAATGGTATGATGTTACCTTAATACATCATGCTAAGTGCATCAACTGAACTGTGCATAAATGGAAATAAACGAACTGCACGGATAACTTATTATTATTTTTTATATAATGATTGTCTAGACGTGTTGCTGTATTATTAATTTTTAATGTTTCAGTAAAACGGACAAAGTCTATACAGTAAGGACAGATGGATGACATTAACCTGTTGTACCCGGATATTTCTTTACCGAGTATTCCGAATAGTCTTGTTGTATTTGCGTAATGTGTTTTTGTTTCTTGCCTTATGATATTTGAGTTATAATATATATTTTTTCTTATGGTTTGTTTCAAGTCTGATCCTCTAACCTTTAAGAAAGTAGGGTTTTAAAAAAAAAGAAAGATTGAAATTCAAATATAATGAAGTTCTTATATGTTGTTTATTTATTTATTTATTATAGAATTATCGAGAATAAATACACAATGTTACCGAACAAAGAATGTACTGATAATGCTTCGATAATGGTCCATATGTTCAACAATGTAATTTTACAAAACTACTATATTTATGTAAATAAAATATTTCTTACTCAGTTTTGTCTGTTTGTTTTGGATAATACTGCATCATTCTTTCCATATTGATGTGTTTTTTTTACACCTCAAAATGGTTTAAATCTGGGTATACTATTCAAATATTACACATTTGCCAATCCAGCCTATTCACTTGTTTTCAATCCAAATGACAAAACTCTATTTCAAAATAAACCAACCTGTAATCCAACCTTTTTCGAACTTATATTGCTCACTTATCCGTTCAAAGCTTGACTATGGTTCCATTGTATATTGATTAGCTCGAAAATCGTACTTGCAGATGCTTGATCCAATTCATAACCAGGGGCTTCGTCTGGCTTTAGGGTTCTTTTCGTACATCACCAGCATCAAGCCTCTGCGTTGAAGCAAATGAACCACCTAAAAGCGAAAGAAGGAAAAGATGATTACTATAGTTTACTTATCTGTTAAAAGCAAACCAAGAAAACCAGCTTTCCCGTCTTGAATCTTTTGGCGAACGGCTTCAAAAATTGCTTCAAATTTAGACCCACAACCAGTCGAGATTTTTACAATACCTAATATACCACAATTCAGCTACCCGAAATAAATTTAGAATTACACAATTACGTAAAATCTCAATACGAAAGTTCTACAGCTGAAGCAACTGCACTTTGTCTAGCTTTGGATGAAATCGAAAAGAATAAAATATTATCTGCTCCGACTCTTTGTCACTACTACTAAGTATTACAAACGGGAACTTTAATAACAATATCGTACAAAATATTGCCCTCCGTATTAACATATTTTTAGTTTTCTGTCAACTAATCTTGACTTGGATTCCCGGCCATGTCGGAATAAATGGAAATGAAAAAGTAGAAAGAGCTGTTGAAGCAGCACTTACCTCAATACGAAAGATATTAAACAATCTTTTTCTGATTTTAAACCTTCAATAGCTAATTTTATTTATTTAACGAATTGGCAAAATAAATCGTCTGAAGAAAGAAACATTAAGTTATTTTCAGTTCAACCTAATGTAGGTTCATGTGCAAAAGGAAGAGCAGACCGGAGAGAGGAAGTTGTCCTCTCGCGACTATGCATAGGTCATACCTACATCACACATACATTTTGTAGCTACATTTTGCATGGGGAGGAACAACCTTGTTGTCATGCATGCCATCAACCAGTTACAGTCAAACACTTTATGAATGAATGCGCTGATTTCAAACAAATACGTGACATATTTTATAATGTACCCCCTATGAAACGTTTATTCGATACATTTTCTGTGCATTCAATCAATGAATAACATTCAATTAATCTCTATAATAAGATATGATTTAGTTTATAATGTCTATTTTTACACGTAAAACAATACAAAATAAATAAATAAAGTAACTCATCGGGTAAGGCCGGGGGTGAAAATCCAGGTGAAGGGGAGCTATAGGCAAACGAATGCAAATAACAAATACTATTCATTACGGTCAAACGGTATCGCATATCAGCTCTGTGTGTCAGCCACTGGACATGTAAAACTCCGGACACTCATCAAATTGTTATTTACCTGTTCTGTTACCTTGGAGCCAAACCCATTCTTGACAGCCTAACGGTCGCTGTAATACTGTGTAACAAGCAATGTGAAATTGTATAATCTTGATTATTGCGATGAGAAATTACAGATATATACACAGTGTACATTATCGCATACGAGCCTTCCGTATTTTTGTCATTCCGTAATTTTGATCAACAAATGATACCAAATCGCACAGCTGTGCGGAGAGAAGCGCACAACGGGGCGAACGATTGTTAAATCGCACAGTTGTGTGCACCATGTGTGGACGATGTGCGGACGGTGTGTGAACGATGTATGCGCGGTGTGCGCACGCTATTTTTGGTTAGTTGTGCAGTCCCACAACCGTAGTATCGACACAATCCAATTATTTGAAACGATTGATATTCCTCCGTGGCTTCTGGTTTCACCGGATGTTGATCTCTCACTTCATGAGACATCCAAATCTGACAACGAATCTTACTTTTTTCGTTCAAATTTCTCAAAACTGTAGTTAAAATATAAGGACTTTCAGTCGTTTTATACTGACGGGTAAAAAGATGACCATACAGTTGACGCGGCGATTGTAGCGAAAGATGCTACTGTTGGAGGCCGGATGCCCAATGGTGCGTCAATATTCTCCGCAGAAGTCCATGCTATTTATCTATTTTTCCAAATGTTATTCCAATTTTGTTATATCTATATTTCAAATCATTTCTTGTTGGTTGAAGGTCATTTCATCTGAATAAGAAGTGTTAATTGTCCGTAATATGCCGTGCATTAAGTGGGTTAGGGCGTTTCAATAAACGAGATTGCTTAACACATAGACGAAAACAGGCGAGGACATCTTCGTATTGACGCCTTTCTTTATAGCTTGGAAACCCGTTACTGACAATAATAGTTTAAAAGTGCAGTTTGTTATCATCTCATCGATTCTAATTTTGTAGCCGTTGTTACCAAATGTGATCAATTTTGGCATAAGTGGTTACAAATCTTTAAAATTTGCTTTTTTATTACTTGTATTCCCACATGTCAAGGGACCCTATACCATAGACTATCTTTTAATGCACCTTTAAGAACCAACTTCAATTACTAATTATTATATAAACTTACTAATTTACCTGGGCTTTTCAGTTATCGTATGTTGATACGGAAGTATGTTCTAATTAAAAATTCGTAAACATTTTAAGATGTTGCTAGTTCAAGTTTGCTCTACCTCATTTTCGAGGTATGTCATATAAGTGTAGATGTACTTCGAGAAGGCCTCCCACAATCATTGTATACTGTCGTCATATAACCTTAGTTACTGCGAAGACAAACCCAAACAAAATCTGAAATATTTCTTGCAACATCTTTGATTATGCTTTCCTGTTTTCAGTAATATTGGTCAATTTGTTAAACAATGTACATTGTAACTAGCTCGATATAAAACATATAGGAAACATTACGCTCCCATCCATATTACATTACTTATAGCTATTAAGTGTGTCATTCATAAAAACAATTTGTTAATTATCATAGCCTACATTATATCAAACATAGACTCATGTTCACCCCTCAAGGCCTGATCTATAGGTAAAAGAATTACATGTCGTTAACCATTGCATGATCGTCGGATGCAACTTACATTGTATATTATCCAATTCCTACACATTTAGTTTCTTTTTTACCCTTTATATGTTGTTATAAGTATGTGGGGCTCGAAAATGATCTGCTGCACTCATTGCAACATCTGGCAGACAGGCCCCGTACGACTTTAGCTACTACAATGACTTAACGTATTAAGATTTCCCATTAAAAAATAAAATGACATAACAGCCTCGGTTTGATATGGGATGGGATATGGAAATGCGAATATGAATATCAGATATGTTTTGCTGATTAAGGCTTACAATATGCAAAATCATCTGTTCTGTACCTCTGAAGTCAAGTGTACGTAAAGTGTGACAAATACATTGTCCTCAAATACTACTGAAGAGTCAGTGAGATGGGTCTTTCAAGTGGGTTTTTAGAGACCAGTTCATCTATGGACACCGTATTCGTTTGTTTAAGGTTGTTGCGGGCATATTATAACACTTCCGAAGTGTATTGTGACTAAGGTGCTTAGGTCTCGGTCCAAATCTTGAGAGTGGCTCCATCATCTATGGACACATATATGACATATCTTTTGAGGACGCCACAACAAACGAAATTACTCATACGCAACCAATACGTACTTACATAGCTATAACCGTTGTTGATGTGTGATACCCTTATTCAACTTGCTTAAACATTAAGTTTTGTGAAGCATAATGGATGGAGATATGAAAAATTAAGTGACTATCAAGTGCATTTTTTATAACTAATCATAGAAACGGACATAATTCAGTTTATTTCATCAACGTTACTCAGCAAGTGGTTTCAAAAAAACATATTTTAGAAAGATCAACTGGAACTAAGTAGACACAAAATAAGTGCCAATCATACGAAGATATGCACTTTAACTTGTACAAACAGATGGAATGTTTATCTCAAAAGTAATGGTTTTTACAATTTGGTATCATTGCAATACCTATGATGCGAACAGTCATCCATTGGTATGGCAGTGTCATGTATGTGATCTAATACATTTTATTTTTGTTGTGATTTCACTGTGGAAAGAGCAAAATAGAGGTTCGAAGAAAGAATTTTTGTATCCTACGACATCTCGTAAAAGCCGACGTATGTGCCTCCATCCCCGCTTGTAGAATCGTGAATTTTCTTCTTTGCGTTCTGTTTAGCGAAACCTAAGCTGACATGTGACCCCTGCTGCTAGGACGTTGTAACAAAAAAAGAGATTACTTATGTGTAAGCAAAACATTATTCGAACTAAAAAGTCGATAAAGTACGGTAAAAAACAGGAACAAATGAAATATTGTAATATCTTACACGTTAAATACAACGAAAGAATAGGACAAGGAATGCCAGAAGGGTAAGCGGCCTCTGCTTAGTCGACAACACCAGTCATGTAAGTTTATGTCATACATGTACATGTGTTAATGTTATGTCACGTCCTGCCGCGAATTTGGGTAGTGACAGGAAAATGCATAAGGCACAAGTTACAGAGACTATTTTAGTAATACTTATAAAGATCCAAGATATTCTGTACATAATTATATAAATACATAACTTTGATAAAAGCCCCTAAAAAGAGGAAGTAAAAAGACATTTGATATTTTGTGACTTCAAAAAATGCTTTATCAAATATCGAATAAAACATTTAAATTCTAAATAAATTAAAGCCTGATTACATCGAATAACATTGTTTATAAGATGTTCGCCTTATCGTTAAACCCACATTATGTTAAGTTCCATCTATAGTCTATAGTATATGCATTCACTGACGTGTATGATGGATTGTTTGATCCGTAACATCAGAGACATCGCCTACGGTTTACTTCTCATCGAATCCACTTATACGGTAGTGATGTTTTATACGTGATAACACAATGGCACTTAAGAATTAACTTATTGAAGTGGAGCTTGCCATCTCGAATGAAGTGTTTCCTTGAGGGGCGTGTTAAAGTGTAACAG
>NW_018404603.1:104595-105115 GCF_002113885.1 Mizuhopecten yessoensis
CCTTTCTCCAGGTCCTTTAGGCCTCTTTCTGGGCTATTTCCGCGTGGGTTAGCGATAAGAAGATCGAGGTCAATAGCCAGCGATTCCTGATATTTTTCCATGTTGCTTTTATTCCAGTTCGGTTTTAGTTGAATTCGATGTGGCTGCAGTTTAGCTTTGGAGATGGAGATTGGGGAGATTTCAATGAAGATAGGTACGTGATCCGATGTGTTTGTAGGATCCATGTCAGAGATGTAGACTGGTGGCTTCCGAAACTCTCCTTTAGCTGGGAGGAGGGAGTGGTCAATGTGAGAATTAGACTTTCCGTTGTGGTTGTGGTAGGTTGGTTTGTTCGTTGCTGCCCCGATCTTGGTGATTGTTTCCTTTTCGGCATGGCATTCATGTATCCGGCAATGATCACTGAGTGCGACATGCTGTATTTGTGCACAATTTCCTATAGCTGACCGAGTGTGTCCCTGTATTCCGACATGTCGCTGCATGTATACATTTACGAGGCATAGAGGCTTTGAAGTCGTGTTGA
>NW_018404603.1:106155-106557 GCF_002113885.1 Mizuhopecten yessoensis
GTATTGCGGTCATTCACCAGTAACTGATGCAACATACATAGCGCATAATTAGCAACAAAATCACTATAATACTGACTTACCACATCTCAGGTGTTATGCGTCTGAATTCCGGGTGGTTTTTATGGCAAGATGACATACACTTGGACAGATCGGCTCTCGTGTAGTACTTTGACCACTCTCGGACGCTCTCGCAAACGCATACTTCCCTCGAAGCGGGAATATTCAAAACCCAAGATTCATACAAATAAGTGATAAAACAATAAACATTATGAATACTAACATAAATATATATATACAACATTCCTCTACCAATATGCGATCGTGACAGTTATCCCTTATCTACTTTTCTCACCTAAGATTGACACCAGTTGGTTATTTTAAAACACTTGTTTCTAACAGGAT
>NW_018404603.1:109570-173561 GCF_002113885.1 Mizuhopecten yessoensis
AGATAAAGATCCCAAATATCGCAATGGGGGCAGCAGATTTATTTTGGTCGCTTTTGTGTCCTCAAATAGAAGACACCAAAGCAAATCCCCAACTCTGCAGGGTGGTTTCCTTCTTCGATAACTACAGTGGGTAATAGCAGGTGTATTCTGTTCCCGATCCCCTACCTGCAAGGGTGGTGTTGCCAAGCGAGACGCTAGGAAATAGAAGTTAGTAGTACATGTAGCAAAAGAATGATCTCAAATATTGCAATGGGCGCAGCAGATATACTTTGACCGCTTTTATGTCCCCAAATAGAGGACACTAAAGCAAATCCCCGACTCTGCAGGGGGTTTATACATTAGTCACCTCCTACGATAAATGCAGTAGGCAACAGCAGGCGTCTGATTTTCCCGATCCCCGTCCTGTAGGGGTGCGTTGGATAGATCAAACGGTCCAATTAACAACTTATTTTGTTTTACGTGCGTCCATGTGTCCAATATGAGCATGTTTTTGTGAGGCGTTATGTAGGGACATCTAAAGTATGGTTGATTATTTGTATGCGTTCGTGTGTGTATGTGTGACGCAAACAGGATATATTTGTTTATACCCAGTAATTATCGTGATAGTGCGAATGTAATGCCGACTTTACAGTGCCACCTCACTGAATATCAGGCCAAAGACCATCGTCGATTTCCAGGGGTTACGATCACCTACGCTCTCTACACTGTGGAAAGCGTAGGTGATCGTAACCCCTGGAAATCGAGAATGGCCAAAGACATACAGTAGAAAAATCCACCTAGTCACATTATACTGACAACGAGTGGACTAATTACGCTAAATGCTGAACGTTAAGCAGGGAATGACAACTACATTGAACATTTAAAGCATGTACCTGCCTGGGACATTCCTCACTTGTGCGAACGTTCAACTTTAAAGCCCAAAACAATGTTATACTAGCCCGGCGCTTGAATATAAAAGTTAGCTAGCAGAATAAAGAAATAATAACATCCCAAATATTGCAACGGATGCAGCAGACTTATTTTGGTAGCTTTGGTGTCCCCATGTAGAGGGCACAAAAGGAAACAACCTCCAAACATTTATTGTTAAGATCGACGGAGTACAAATAATCATAAAACAACCGTACAAAAAATGTATTAAATAAACTTGTATAGACGATACATTATAAAACATGTCATATGTTTGTTTGTAATCAGTCCATTTAATCAAAATAGGTTTGTACATGTATGTTAAAGGTGTGTCTTTCTAACTTAAGCAGCTCAAAGTGGTAAAATAAATAAATCTCGGAACTTTCCCCCCGTTAACATAACCTTCCATAGGGTAATATTTTTTTTAATATCTTGGGTAAAATTTGCAGCAGAATCTAACGAGAATGATATATCATTACACATACACATGTTGAACAGCAAAACAAATGTTTATTACTTTTTGATAAATTAATCCTTTCAGAATAAGAACAAGAGTTCCCAGAGGGATCTTGGCGCCCTCAATTGTACCATCTTCATTAATTCTTTGTCAGTTCGATCCTTTCTCTTTTTTCTCTAATCTGTTTTCATCGAGTCATGTTAACAGTAAATTCACCTTGAGGTAACTTTTGATCTAAACTAAATACTGAGAAAGATCTGTTTAGTTCGTCCTTCGGGCATTTTGTTTTTATGATCAGTCTCAAAATATAACATGCACATCGAAGGATCAAGAGGAACCTAAATGTCAAAAATAAAAGAAGGCCGCCGGTCGGCTATTTTGTTTATCTGATCAATTATAAAAGTAAACATGAACAATAAAGAACAGTGGGGAACATGTATATACAATTTGAGAAAGAACCATCCATTACATCCTGTAAATAGCACTAACAAACCTTAACTGTCAAAATCAAAGATTTGTTTATCCGATTAGTCGCATAAGAAATCATGCACAACTACATACCAAGGGGAACCTACATGTCAAATTTTAGATAGATCTCTCCAGTCCTTATTGAGAAATAGAAATACAAACCTTTACTGTCAAAATTCAAGATGGCTGCCTATCAGCCATTTTGTTAATCTGATCAGTCTCAAAAATAAACATGCACAACCAGGGATGAAAGGTAACCTACATATACAATTTGAGAAAGATCCCTTCATTGCTTCCTAAGAAATAGCGATAACAAACTTACACTGTCAAATTCTAAGATGGCTGCCTATCAGCCATTTTGTTAATCTGATCAGCCTCAAAAATAAACATGCACAATCAGGGATGAAGGGGAACCTACATATACAATTTGAGAAAGATCCCTTCATTGCTTCCTAAGAAAGAGCGAAACAAACTTTCACTGTCAAAATCGAAGATGGCTACTTGTCGGCCATTTTGTTTATCTGATCAGTCTCAGAAGGAAATATGCACAACAAGGGTCCAAGGAGAACCTACATATAAAATTTGAAAAAAATCTCTGGTACTTCCTGAGAAATATCGATAACAATAATTGTGTGAGGACGGACCACGGACACAGGGCGATTTGAATAGCCCACCATCATCTCCACCATCATCTGATGGTGGGCTAAAAATAAACAATGCATATTTAAGGGCCGTCTTATAGATACGACCCAATCCCGCACATCCAAATAATCCTTAAGGAAGTGAGTGTCTTCCGTGTTTTTTTTCCAGTAGTGATTAACCATAGCGCAAACAAATAGAAAGCCTCGATGCACCTATGTCCCCGAATGAAGTAATTAAATCCGGCTTCAATTTCTCCTGTTGCAGCTATAAGATTTATAATCACATTTTTTTTACTCTATCGGAAACTTGAAATATATCCAAGAAAAAAAAGGGATTACCTGATCTCAAGGGTTCAAGAAAAGAATATTCGGACAAGACGGCGGCATGATAACATTCGTAACGAAAATAAATAATGACAACTTACTAAGTACTTTGTGAGATTCTCTTTCACTTGGATGACACTCAATAATCTCCGAGAAATAGGTCGGTACAGGTATTTAACATATTCGTGTAATCTCAACCCAGATGTTCGGGATTTCACGAAGAAGGGCATCTCGTGCTAGATATCATGCCAACAAATGGTTATAGCGTCCTCTTGACGAGAAACCACGTATGTTTGATTATATTAATATCTTGCAATTGGCTCTGGGCTGCATCGTCGTCCAGAAATATATAAAGTTAAGAGCTTAGATGGCAACATATTGTTATTAAGAATATCCTGTTACTTTTCTGCATTTATATTGCCATTTACTGGTGTAATAGTACCAACTTCGCGCCATATAATGCATCCTGACATGGTATACAAACGACCTGGCGCAAAACATCATGCCTCCTCCCTCTTTCTGACAAGCATACACTCGGGAATCGTGTCCTTTCATAATCTTAGATTCGTCCTAAAATACATCTTTGATCCAGATATTATCCACAGTCAACCCTCGTTTTTCAAGTCGCCAAGACAAGCGCTTTTTGCGAATTATCTCCGTACTATCATTTTCTTCTTTGCTACTCGTCTGAGGTATCTATGTTTGTGTATATGGAATCGTAAGGTACGTCTTACTATCGGTCTCCGTCTGTGTTTTCATTAAATTTGTGTGAAATTTTACCAAAACTGTACACCTGTTGCCTTTAAATGGTCGCTCCAACTGTCACCACGGACTTTCGACCACTTTTGGGATGTTTTGTGAAGAACCTCGCTGTTCGATACGTGTTTTTCAGACTCCCGGTATATCAAGTGATTCTGACACATATTTTATTGCATGCCCCTCTTTAGTAATTTCCTTACTATTTCTTTACCTCATAGCTCAACTTTTTACTATTTCGAACAAACTAGATGACAACAAAGTGACGAGACGTTTCAAATGGCATTAGTTAAAAATAACGTCTTAAAACACTAACGTCTTTATAGCAAAAAAAATGCCGTGTTGCCAGACCAATTTTTCAAGCTCCTAGGTAGCACAGCAGGTCGGCCAAACTAAACGTCTCTGCTGCAGAGGCACTAATTGGTTGAAGGAGATTGTGGTTAGTATTAAATCCGATAAACGAAAAGGTTAAGTCACATAAACTCCAAATGAGTGAAGGTTAACTCTTCCAGTAAATTTACTTTAAAAGAAAAATTACATAACAACAATGGGTTGTTGAATAGCAATTCAAGTAAAATATGTCCAGAAACCCATTGATGTTATGACCTCATAAATATTGAAAAAATAAATATCATTCCTTATATTTACATTGACGAATCCTTCGAGTGAATCGATACAACTACGAATAAACCAAACAAACAGTGTTTGCTCCTGCTTATACACGGGTTTAACGTTTTTCGCCATAAAAAAAAATTCGCCATATTTCAATATTCAATGGGTATTTGTAGCACATACGTTGATATTTCAAATAGCATAGTTCTTAACATTAGTTTTTTAGATAAACACAAATAAGCAATACTGATATATCGCCAAACACCAGGGCGAGGTGACGGCGGATGGATTTATAGTGATTATACTGAGGTTACTGATGTTGGATGAGGTGATTTGGTATAAGTGACTGATTTAGTACAAATGAGAGAGGATTCGCGTGTGAATACGAACTACAAATGGGCTGTGAATGTGACACAGGGGCCGGCAAAGTCTGACCCGTGTCCCCTTGTGTAACGGCCGACAGCGCGTTTGAAAGAGAGTGCTTTTGTGCGGCCGAGAATAAACTGTTATATGAAGGAATTGACGATTCGTTACGGTGTCCTGTCATGAACCGAATTTATCTTGCTTCAAAATTACAATCATCATTTGTTGAATTGCAGTCGCACGGAGACAGTGGTTTGTGTAATGGCGGTCTGCACTGGCAATGCTGCAAATTTCCGACATGAATCCTCGAAATGTCCGTGCGGCCAGCGGTTTTGAAGTAAGCGGAGTGTTCCTTTGCCTTATTTTCGTAATGATTGAACAGGCTTTCAGCGCCGGGATCGGTCTTTTCAATGAGTATCTTCAGGAGACTGACCGGACACGTACTTGAAACGGGGATGCATACATCCGGTTTCCCGTGGGAGCCTCGCAACCCGTTCATCCGCCCTGATAATGTTTTTGCTGTGTTATGTGTAAGCTGCACAAACTCGCCAGTCTAGTCATTAAGGAAACAGAACGAATCAAGTTTCAACTGATGGTGGAACTCCGTGCCTATCGACAGAGCGTACCATACAGCTTGACGGAGAATTACCGGTTTTTAGCACTTTCATGGTAGGTTGCATTTTTTCGTAAATCAACTGTCTCGATAACTTTCTGTGGGTGTGGGTCTAGATGTTCCAGACTTCATCTGTTTTTTTCAGGAACCCAGTTAGAGTTTTGTTTGCTACCTTAAACCCTTTATCTCGTACAATATCAATATCGCGGCCAATATCATGAATGTGCCTATTTAGAGCCCCTATAATATTTTTCAAAGTGTTTTTGTGATACTCCTCAGCCTGTCGTGCTGGCATGTACTTCGCTCTCTTCTCCAAATTTTTGGGTGAAGTCAATTTTTACCTTGGAATAAAAATAATCCCTATCGTGTATTTTTCCTTGTTGCTAGAGATTGGTTGGCATCTTCAAAGGCTTTCCGCTCCTCCTCTGTAAACTTTTTGGATTCCGCACAGCACATGCACTCGCAAAATCTCTTAAAGTATTGCAAAATCTCATCAAAATTTCAGATTTTGCAATACTTTAAGTAGACTTGACAAGGCTAAATGCCTCGATGTTGGGAACACTTATCTTAATGACAAAGCTGCTACCGAGTTTGTGCGTGCAATAGCTACTCTTACTAGAGCTGAGGTTATCAATAAAATTTCAACAGTCCAAATGCATGAGATTCACTTGTGACGGTCGCACAGATTTCACTGGCGAAGATCTGGAAAACATTTATGTTCGCACAGTGGTGAATGGAAAAGTGGAGGATATCTTCATGTACTAGAGCTGGATATTTATAACTTTCTCATAGGCGTTTTTAAATAACTTTTTCTGGAGCAAGCAGTGAAGAGCAAACTTCTAGGTTTCTGTGCTGACGGGGCATCAAACATGCAATGTAACAAGGGATATATTGTGAAATATACATCAACTTCAAGTTAACATATGATTTTATTTCAAATAAGACATCTGAATATCATATTTTAGTAGAAAACATTAAAAAGCCATTGTGTAACTGCATGTGTATGGTACCGTACTGTAATTTATTTGTCTTATGCCAAGTAACTGTAAGACTTCAACTGCAAAGCAATTAATTTCTATTGTAATCAATAATTTGCAATTTTCCTCCCAGGGACCAAAACAGTACTGGCATCACTACTTCGAAGACAGTAGCCCAACATGATTATAACACATTGCTTAGCCCAGAGCCTAGAACTCGCTTTCAAAGATGCTGTGAAGACACGTTTGTCTACAAATGTCTACGACAGGACCATCACTTTACTACTAGGCTTATTTTACTTTTATCTAAAGAGTCTAAAGCAAAAGAAACATCTCTTTGTAATCTGTGCATCGCTGAATATGAGATCCATTCTGCCAACACACATTGGAGGAACACGGTGGCTTCCCCATATCCACAGAGCTATTAATGCATTCCCGAAAGGGTACAGAACATTCCTATTGCATCAGAATGCATCGCACAACACTCCAAAGGCTGAGATATTTACCAAACTGGCTTGAGATGGCCACTTTATTGTGTTCATTTTACACTTAAAGGTAAATGATGATTCTGATTGATAAAGATATGCATAAATGTAGTATTGATTAGAAATATACATTAATAGAGAATAGGATTCATTATCTTGACTTTTTGTCTTGGTTTTAAATGATGAGCTGTTTTAAATTTGTTTTCATGATCATTTTTGTTTGCTGGTTATCCTTGGAGTCATTATGCGATTATCACTATACCTGCAACGGCAGGAGCTATGCATAGGAGATGCATACAGTCGAGTTGCTGCCACCGGGTCCCAAATGGAGAGGTAAGTATTCGTAGTTGTGCAGTCACACCTTACTTAATTATGCTTTAATTTCCTACCATTGGATATTTTAATTGCCTTATTGATCTTTTTCATCGAATTATAATATGAATGTGTATGGACAATGAGGAAGTTGTCGATGCCCTTGAGAGTGGTGAGTTCCAGGGGGAGAAACTGATCTTCAAGGGGTTAAGCCAAAATCTGTCAAGCTTCCTCCCAAACTCATGAAAAGCATTATCGATGCTATTGATACTCGATTTCCAGCTGGAACAAATGCTGCATCTCTGCAGCTGTTGAATGCCACCTTAGTATCCAGTTTCAGTAGCTGGCCAGAACCAGGATATGAAGACATAGCAGGTTATATTGTGTTCTGGGTTCCAAGTTCTTTTCCAGTTGTTGTTCAATATGATAAATTGGTAAATGTTAACTTATTATTAATATAATGCAATATAATTTCTTAACATAGACACTTCTAAAAACACTGGTTTATTAGACGTAACTATTTTAGTTTGAATAATGAAACAATGAACATGCTAACTAAACAAGTGACACTATAATATAATTGTATTGCATACAAACTTGCAAGTCGTATTGTTAATTTGTATATATGCATGTCTACTTGATAGATTCCCCAAATACTCCTCTTTCAATGGCTCTGGTATAGGTAATGTGACTCTAGCGTAGATATCTCTTCCAGTGACTCTAGTGTAGGCATTTGTGACGCTTCTTTCAATGGTTCCAGTGTAGGTAATGTGACTCTAGAGCAGACATATCTTCCAGTGGCTCTGGTCCAGGTAATGTGACTCTAGAGCAGACATCTCTTCCAGTGGCTCTAGTGTAGGTAATTGTGACTCTAGAGTAGTCATCTCTTCCAGTGGCTCTAGTGCAGGTAATGTGACGCTAGAGCAGACATCTCTTTCAGTGGCTCTAGTGTAGGCATTTGTGACGCTTCTTTTAATGGCTGTAGTGTAGGTAATGTGACTCTAGAGTAGACATCTCCTCCAGTGGCTCTAGTGCAGGCATTTGTGACGCTTCTTTTAATGGCTCTAGTGTAGGTAATGTGACTCTAGAGCAGACATCTCTTCCAGTGGCTCTAGTGCAGGTAATGTGACTCTAGAGTAGTCATTTCTTCCAAAGGCTCTAGTACAGGTAATGTGACTCTAGAGTAGAGATCTCTTCTAGTGGCTCTAGTGTAGACATTTGTGACTCTAACGTAGACATCTCTTCCAGTATAATTCCCTGCAGGTAGGGCGTAAGAATTGTATCTGCTGCCCCCATTGCCTGATCGTAAGAGGCGACTAAATTTGGGATCTCATCTTTTCTCTTATTACTCAACAACTTTCTTTTTCCTAATGGGTACCTTGACAATGCCTAACTGTTTGCGTTTAGTTGAGCGTTCGGGGCCCTGCAGGTAGGGCATAAGAATATGCCTGCTGCCCCAATTTATGATCGTAAGAGGCGACTAAATTTGGGATCTTATCTTTTCTCTTCTTTCTAAACAACATACTTCTTCCTTATGTCTCTCTTGGCAATGCCTCACTTTTGACTTTTAGTTGAGCGTTTGCTCCCGAGGGAAGGCTTTGGGTTCTTTCCCCTGGCCGAGACATACCAGAGTCTGGAAAAATGGTAGTTTCTACTCTTGCTTAACGCTCAGCAATTTAGGAGTCGGACGACTTGTTCGCCCGTTGTCAGTATAATGTGACCGGGTGGGGTGTCCTGCTGGGTATTTGCGGCAGTATGTTTCAGTGAGGTAGCACTATAAAGTCGGCATCAGGTCTGCGCTATCACAAGGAGACAAGCACGAACATATCGCAGACTCCCAAAACACACATGCATCCACTACACGCATGCATCTTGTACACAGGGGCGGCCGTCCTTAAATGACCATAGCTGCTGATAGGACGTTAAAACAATAATTAACCAAACCAAACTTGTACTGACCTTGACGATAACAGTGGTGATTTTGAATTTAATGGAAAATATCGATCCCGATTGCATTGTTTGTGCTGTCTTAGCGAAAATGTAAGAAAATAACTACATACACATGTTTGTTGCAGACATACTAGTATAATTGCCAGTTGTTACTGGATTGAATACTGTCTTTTGGTGCTTTTTTCAGTGGCTTTGTTCCGCGGTATTGCAAGTAGGCAAATACACCCACATACCGCCTCCAGCTCACTTACGCAGCACCCATGCATTACATGTGTGTAGACGCCTCATTGAAATGACCACATCTGCAAATAAACGCTCAACTCATTAAACCCAAATCAATGTAAATGATGTGAAATGTATCATACACCATACTTCGTATTCGTAAGTTACCAGTTTTATACCAATAATTCTAACGAACATCGAATCTAATTCATCATTGTACACATAGTAATAATAACATGCATGATTATACTGAGCTGAACCAAGTCTAAACACACACGACGGGAGATAACTCTTACTGATATATTACTCAATGAAACTGTCAACCATTATTCGTGACATGAATACCAAATCACACATATTATGTTGAAACATACTGAATGTTACCGATTATCAAATTACATACTGGTTTTTTTCCTGGTGTATCAACAGTTTGTAAGAAGCATGTATGCACTCGTTCACCCATTGTCAGTATCATGTGCTCGGGTGAAATGTTGCGCTTGGTGCCTTCTGTAAATTATTTCAGTGATGAAGCACTATGATGTTGGCATTAGACCCGAGCTATCGAGAGGAGGCAAAAACATCAACATGCCCTGTCTCCTGTATATACATGTTTAAATCTGCTCTTAATATGAAGTTAAACCCTATACAACAAACCTGTCTGCCTAATTTAGTTTGCATGCCAGTGATTCATTTACCTAGTTTTACATTTGATAAAAAGTGCTTTGTTTTCCGAAAAAGTAGATAAAATGAGGAACTTCTTCACGATTTTCATTATGTCACAAGCATTGGACGAGCGAGTGTTGTTCCGCCCTAGGTAACCCTTGGTTATTTTGTGTTGAGCATTTGCCTACACAAGGACAGTTATAGGATATATAGGAAGGTATACTGATGGAAAAATGCTTCATTGAATGCTTCATTGTTCGTGGAATTGATAAATTATCGATAAGGTATTCATATGCTTAATCCTTGGTTAGTTTGATCAATGGTTAGTGTATGGCAAGCTCTAGCATCGAGATATGTTGTTTGTAGTGTTGACGAGTTCCGTTATTGGGTCAAGTGTGTAGAAAGGATATGACTGGACACATCATGCTGGCGAAGGTGGAAGACATATACACCTCGTCCTCAATTGTAGATGTGCTGCTAGCGTGACATACGACACATACACACAATACAGTGGCTATACGATTACAAGTATACGTTTCTCCGTGGGTCGGTGTGTTTCGGACTATCAATTTTCACGTTTTGATGTGTTTAGCTGGGTTACATGGTATGTATTGACATGGACGTATTTGGATTTTGTCATTGATTATTGGTATTTTATTTGCTATTTCAATTTTTATCTTAATTGGTGCCATTTAATCATTAAAAAATGGCTGTATTTAAAGAATAACCTGATTTGGACAATTATTTGAAATAAACATAATCTTTCAAATATTTAAAATTAAAATATTCAATGTGCGAATTGATTTTGATTAATTTCTTAATTTAAATTACTTAATGTAAAAAATAACCCATTCAACATCAACTATAACCTAATTAACATTAACTATGATGTCGTTATCACGTCTTGTTAAACTTTAATGCGCCTGAGAATGACAACTTACTGTTAAAACCAGATATATATATATAGCAATTGAGAGACTAGTATCATGTTTATGCATTTGTTGAACATATTGAAGTTCTGGGAGTGTTTTAACCATTTTTACTCGACCATTCAGCAGCTTAATTCTACCATAACTTATGAGTCTGATTTGAGCCATACCAGCAATAGGCATCGTCATATTTGTTAAGCTCTTTCAAGGACTTTAAATATACCTCCGCCGTTTATGAATGCTAATAACTTTAACATTATAGAGAGTTATATATAACAGTTCATAAACAACTACAAGTGTCGCCGAGCCGTTACAAATAATAGGTTGGTAGAAAAGCACAGACGTTTAAATAATAGCAGGTCGATTTGATGACGTCAATGTCCTTAAAGTGGAAGACACAGTAGCACTCTAAAGTCGGCATCAGATCGATGCTATTGCATAAGCCAAATAGACCAACATACTGCCTTTATCAGACAAATAAACGCATATTACACACGTCCTTAAATGACCTTATACGACGCCTGACCAAATAAAACAAAGGACCAACACAGAATAACTATTATGCTACAAAGACCCTCCTAATCCCGTTAGTCTCCTGATACAACATTGCAGTTACAGTAGGCCGTGTCTCTCCCAAAACATGAACAGTTCATTGTTGTTTTATGTGACTGTATGTAACTTACGCGGGCAGGTGTATTGAAAAAAAAACATTGCTCTTAACCAATTCTTAGTGTTTCTTTATAATAATATTTTCTATTTTGTTTTGGTATTATACAGTGCATGTGTCAGTATGGTTCATAACATTACAAATTGTGGGAAATTGAATGTGTGTCAGTAAGGACAAGTAAGCCTTCCGTCAAAAGTATGTGACCGGATGGGGTTTCCCACATTGTTGGGGTGTCCAACACTGTTCTGTTTAGATACGACTTTCCAAATAAGGTGGCGCTTTACGCAAGCCAATCTTGGTACAACCTAACGTCACTTTAACGCTTGCTCTCAGCAATATTTCAACGCTATGCGAGGCGGAGGAGAAATGACACTTATCTCGTTGCATTATATGTATTTTTCAAATTCATTTATCCTGTAAGTGTGTATGAGGCAAGTAATAGAGCCATTGTTTATATACAAACCAGACTACAATAGAGACGTCGGCTGTACAGTCATATTGGGTAAAATACCTAGCAAGTGTTCTCTACCGTAAAGGAAGCTGTATGGGATGAGCCGTTCAATCTATTACTAAGGGATTGTTAATACCGCACACTGCGTCATACCTTCCACTTGCTTTGTCATGAACTTGGAAAGGATTGGCCCTAGGTCACACAAAACACATACAAACATTGCCTTAATTTTGTGTTAATCATAGCCAGGGAACACTACTTTTGAAGTGAACGATAGGAACAACACTCACTATTCAATAACAAGTAAAACATGTTAAAACAATTAAAAGGGGCACATTTCATTAATCATCAATAGATATATTTAGTAAAAAAAAAATATACAAGCAAGATGACAGATATCATTTTCTCTCACAAAGTAAAGATCTTGCTCAAATTTTAAATGTTGTAAGTTTAATTTTCAGTTTCAAGTTGCTCTAGCTAGACTTACTGTGGCTGCCAGAAATTAAAAAAAATGTGCTTTGATCTATATCTTGCACACTAATATTGTAGTAAATTTGTTGAAATCAACTCAACAGATCCCTCTAAACTGTAGTGTAAAGTTTTGATCATAAATTATTAAAACATGATTTCAGTATTAGCAACTATAAATCAAACATACAAAGATAACAATGACCTTAATGAAAACAATCATTGAAAGTCGACACTGATGGATAATGGGTGGCTCTCATATATCATATACTATCTATCTCGTTTCCTGTATTTCGCTCTCCAATCCTGTCTTTATAATGTTTCTGATATTTCTGAATGTTTTTGTAGCTATAATACATTAGCTGATATTTCTTTACAGGTATCTAAAGATAAAATGGAATCTAAGATGAGCGACGCTCCATTGAAGTCGAGTTTAATTATGGTTATTTTCATCATTCAGTTTGGTAAGACTGTTTAACATTCACTTGCTATTATTTCTTTTAATACGAACATCCAAAAACACATATACCTGAACAAAGTATCCATTTTATATGTAAGAGTTACATGTAACCACCTTGGGCAGTCGGTACACATATTTTTGTTTTTATTTTGATTTCGAATAGGGAAAGAATATGTATGTTTTTATCTTAATTTCGAATAGGGAAAGAATATGTATGTTTTTATTTCAATTTCGATTAGGGAAAGAATATGTATGTTTTTATTTTAATTTCGAATAGGGAAGGAATATGTATGCTTTTTATTTTAATTTCGAATAGGGAAAGAATATGTATGTTTTTATTTTAATTTCGAATAGGGAAAGTATATGTATGTAAGCAAAATTTTAGTCAAAATCATCATTAGGTCTACGTTATTGCTTAAGAATTTTACAAAAAAGTATATCCTTCATTTCATAAAACGAACCTTTACATAAAATATTCGTGAGAGAAATGATAAATCTGTTGCACAACAACCACTACTTCTGCCTGATTTTAAACTGATGATGCCAGTTTCAACAACATATTGTTCCCGTTGTGGAACCCAAAATTCAAATAAGAGAAGATCATAATAGTGGAGACCCATGCTTAGTTGCTTCGGCGAGAGGATAGGCCTTTTCCTCATTATTTGACGAGAACATGACTGTACTTCACATATATTTTGAATGGGCCGATTTTTCGACAGATTCAGGACAAACAATTTGACAGGCCTAAAACAATGCTCTTACACTTAATTTTCCAAACATATAAAGAAATGATAGTAAAATTGGTCTGTACATTGTACCTAAAATCCTAAATTTAAAACAAAATTGTTGTAGTTCTCATTATGCTGTGTAGTAATGCACTGCAATAAGGGCAAGTAAGCTGATGCTATGGTGCGGGTCTGTCGTCCGTCGTCGTCTATCAACTTTTCTTCTTAGTGACTTCCTAAGAATTGGCAGGCATATATTCATGATATGTCATGAATGCTTACCAACAAAGTTTAAGAACGGTCACAGGGGTCAAATGTGTCAAACACTTCAAACGACTTCTCTAGAAGAACCAAAAAGTAAATAATCATAATATTTAGCTAGTTAATTTAGCTTCCATGGATAGAGCCCGATAAAGTTTGAGAATCAAAATGACCTCAACCTTCTTTCAAGGTCACTGGGGTCAAATATGTCAAACGTTTCAAACAACTTCTTCTGAAGAACTGAAAACAGAATATTAATATTTGCTTCTAGCTTCTTGGGGTGGAGCTCAACAATTTTTGGGAGTGAAAATCACCTTGACCTTTTTTCAAGGTCATATGGGTAAAATACATCCAAGACTATAACAACTCTGAAAAAGTGAAAGGGGTATTATCTTAATATTTGGCTGGTATTATCTTAATATTTGGCTGGTATTATCTTAATATTTGGCTGGTATTATCTTAATATTTGGCTGGTATTATCTTAATATTTGGCTGGTATTATCTTAATATTTGGCTGGTATTATCTTAATAATTGACTGGTATTATCTTAATATTTGGCTGGTATTATCTTAATATTTGTCTGGTAATATCTGTGGATGTAGGTTGACAAATTTGCGAATGAAATGACGTTGACCTTCTGTCAAGGTCCCATGGGTTAACTATGGTAAACACATCAAACAAATTCTTCTGAAAATAGCAAGCCTAGAGTAATGATATTTGGCGGTAGAAACCTGAAAAAGTTTGATAACAAAATTGACGTTGACCTACTTCTAAATGTGTCCAAAACTTTATATGACTTCTTCTGAATAAATTAAAAGCATGGACTTATATAAATAATGATTGGTAGCTTCATAGGATTGAGCACGACAAACTTTGCAAATGAAAATAACCTCGATCTACTTTTAAGGTCACAGGGGTCAACTTCAGTTGATTAACTGAAAGCAATAGAATCTTCATAATTCGCTGGTAGCTTCTTGGGGTGGAGCCTAACAATGTTTGCAAGTGAAAATGACATTGATCTTATTTCCAGGTCCCAGAGAACAAATATGTCAAACACTTCACACAACATAATCTGAATAACCGAAAAACATAGAATAATAAAATATTTGGCCGGTACATGTAGCTTAAACAGATGGAGCCAGGCAAAGTTTGCGATTGAAATATTTGTAGTACAGTATAATATTTAATGAGAATATTTTGGTATGACTGCTTAAATATCCAAGTGAGCGATACGGCCCCGTGTTAACGTTTTACAGTTTTGTTTTATTTTGTTGCATTAAGTTTTACACTGTGTCCGTTGTTATTATTGTTGTCAGGCCTACTTTGATGACTTTATCGTTGCCATTTTCCTCCTATCCTCTTTTTCTTTTCCTAACGCCAAAAATGGCAATGGAGGGGACGTAATGACTCGTCAGAATAATGTGACTTAAGTGGGATTCATCAACTGACCGTATCCGGTGCATCTTTCCCAGTGGTTGGATTTAATGACATTGTTCTCAGTTTCAAAAACGTTTTATACATTTTCTTATTAACAGTTTGCGGGCAACGACCAGTGGCAGTAGACACATGGCTTATGAGCAATAGGGACCGTTACGTTTTATCATATACTGTATCACTACTACGGAGCCCTCATGTGTCATGGTGGTGGAAATCCACAGCACAGGACAGTAGCTTCGTACAACTAAAACACACGGGTATGGATAACTTTTGTGAATCTTTGACTCGACGTGCGACCGCACAGACTGATGGGAACAGGCTGTACGACGTCAGTTTAGAAATTTCAAATATTAATAGCAGCGTCTTCGGGGAATACAAAGTCAAAATAGACGGAAACAAGAACTTGACACAATCTTTCATCATCAACGAAATGCCAGAAAAGACATTGGATGGTATATATTGTTTAATAAGAATAAGAAGTGTGCATGCCGTCGCTCTATAACGTTGCTTTTTTTCTAGCGAAATGAAATCATAGTGAAACAAATGCATTTTTATGAAATTGATATTACTACCGATGGAAACAAATACAGAATCTAGTGTTTATTGAAATTACAAATAATTTAATTCAATAGAGACAGTCTCGTGCAACCGTCCTTAAATGACCATAGCTGTGATAGGACGTAAAACAATCCTAAACCAAACCAAACTCGTGCGACCAACTGCGATCTCTTTTTGTTCGTCGTAGTGAGATTCACTCTGGAACTCGAACAAACCATTAAACCAATTCTAATATAATTTTCATAACAAAACGCTTAAGGTCAAGACAAACCGAAATTGTCTTATTTCCAGATATCTGAGTGGCGGGGCCAATAGGGTTACAATTGGCCATATTCATCTTCTTCGATTTGGACTGGATAGAATCATATACTCTGAAAGGTATCAAAGTGCTTTGTCAAAAACGTGAATTTCATTTTGGCCAGGTCAGCACATTCCTCTTGTGGAGGTGTAAAGTTAACTATTGTTTACCAAAAACTCGTTCGGTTATCTTTGAAATTGGTACAATTTTACATGCTTCAATGTGTCGTGTAGACCGCCCAATATCCGGACGGGTGCCGTACGGCAATCGTAAGGTAGCCGCCCGATGTCCTTAAACTGTGCGGTGTCCGTGGGATATTCGGCCGGCGCCCGCCCGATATCCGGACGGGCATCGGCCGATGCTTCCGGCGGCCGGACGGCACACATACAGGCATCTACAGGACGTGCATCTATGTGTGTAGTGTATGCATTCTTCTTGCGTTTGTGTATACAGGAGACAGGGTATGTTGGTGGTCGTGTTAACTTGTGTGCTTCCCTATATATACACGCCATAAAAATGCGAAATATCGTGTCATACACGGCTACCGTTCGACAGCCCGGCCATCGTCAGATAGCCCTGCGGTATCCTTTCGACAGTTGAAACGGGCTCCCTACGTCATCTTGCAGATGTCCAATCGAGTTAATTCTGCAAATTGTTTGCGAAGGCCGTGCGGTGTAATATATTGTATGACCATACTCGCCAAATCCAAGACATCGGAAAATAGGCTCCGGCGACCGGGACGCCGGGAAGCCGGCCAATTCCTACTTCCCTGCCGGTGGCCGGCGCAAATGTTACCGAAGCATAAGGGAAATGAACGTTTTAAGTATATATCTAAATCAGTAGGGAATAAGTAATTACTTGTACTCCACGGTGGCCTCATGGCCAGAGAAAAAATTACGGTAAAAAAAAAATGAAAAAATTGCAGTTCTGGATATCCTGTTTTTAATGATATGCTAAATTCGAGTATCACCGTGGACTGAGATGAAAAGGTGCTGTTGTCAAATTTGTAAATTTCATTCACCCCAGGGTCACCCATTTTCCTGGTACATATCGGAAAGTTTATACTGGGAAATAACACTTAGTCATAGGTTACTAATTCGCGAATATGATGCCGACTTTATAGTGATACATCACCGAGATATCATACCGAAGGAATTCGGTACAGTATCCCGCTCGGAAAGCTGGTATACTAAAAAACTGACTGTTACAGCGATGTGTTAAGCCCTGTGCTTTTTCTTGTGAATTACCTTAAATGAAAAATAAATTGCAGAAGCATGGATCCGGGCTTACAGATTGCATACACACGTAATTAATATATGATATACAACATGTAAACGTCATGCTAGCTGTTTGATTTCATAGAAAATGTTACCAGATGTAAACGTTGTTTCTATTATATCTAAAAACTGACATCGTGCATGTACATGTTTGAAACCGCCATAAATGAAGTGCTGTAGGTGTAAAAAAAAGAGCGTTTTTATATCATATTTGCATGTGGTTTTACAGGCCTTAGTGAAATACCGGCTGCTTCTGGTGGAGGTATGATCATGCTGATTATGTTATCTACTAACCCACACATAACGTCTACGTACTTCTGATTGTAGCTACAATGCTATGACAAAGTGATTGTATGATTACGACATGCAGTATCACATAATCTTGCATGACTTCACATTTTATATATATTTTCTTTTGTCTATATATTTGAAATTATTAGCTTACAGATGAATAGCTACTTACTTTTATATACTAAATCACTAAGAATTTTCAAGGTAACAAATGTCAATTTGTTTGTGTTTTTTTTTTTATTAACCTGACTTCTCTGATAATCAGCCTGTAGCATGCTGCGGTAGAGGGTCCTCAATTTTGTTCAAATTTCTTGTATTCACTTTGACATTTGCACGAGTATTAAATGTTTATATATTCCTAAAAAATAAAAAATAAACATGAGGTATACACTACAGGTTATTAGATTTAGCCTGTCTATCGTTAGCTTGTTTACTGTCATTTTTTTAAAATACATACGACGTTGAGTCACTTTTGAGATCCCACGTGGGATATGAATATATTTTTTAACCAGATTGGATAACAAGATGTCAAAATGAGCATTTTGTATAAATACCATTGCAAATAATAAAATTTGTAACTTTTTGATATCAAAAATAATATTAAACAGATGATGTGCACATCCGTGAATAATTGAAAAATCTTAATCGATAGGATTCAGTTATAAGTTTTAAGTGTTTGTATACACTTGTACAATTTACTGTTCGAAAACAATGTTTGTATATGAAAAATGGACTTTTTTTACCTTGTACATAATCGTTTATCATATGAGCGATACTCCTCACTTGTAAACTGCTGTATATTTGGAAATGAACTATGTAATGGGTATATACTTATAATCAAATGTATTCAAATTATCAATGCATTCTATTTCAAAGAGAACAAGTTCGAGCTTTCTAAAAGTCAAGTCTACATAGCAGTGAGCGTGGGATGTGGTATACTGTTGGTCGTGGCACTAATCTCATTTGCATTGGTGGTCAGGATAAAGATGAAAAAATCAGGTGTGTACATGCAATATTACAGCTAGGGTAATAATTTAAAGTTTGCACTATAAACGGGACTGGTATTTGTTGTTCGGAAATACTTTTTTTTTTTAATTAAAATGTAGTGATTAAAGGAAAAGGCGATCAACGTATGTCTTATATGTTTATAACAAATAATATTATTTTAATATAAAAGTTGTCATGTAGTGTTCAAGTGTTGTAACATGTCAAAAAAAAATAAGTTTAAAGATCTGAAGTAGGCCTTTTTCAAATGTCAGCGATATTATGAGCTACTAAAGAGCAAATAACACATGCTTATTTATGAAAAAACCCACAAACTATTTGACTGCTTATTAGGCATCTGAATTGTGAATTATTAAGACATGATATTGAATTGTTTGATACTTTTTTCTCTTTCTTTCGTTTCCTCGTGTGAAATATTAATTCTGCCCTATTGAATATTTTTTGTTTTGTGCAATGACAAAGTACTAATGGTTTGATTATATTACAGGTCGATCAACAACAAGTGGGTGAGTTATTACTTTATTCTATTTACTTATATAAATATAGAAAAATGGATAATCTTCACAAAATGAGAAATTCAATATCGTAAATCTATATTATTGCTACACTGTATTTCCTTTTACTGACTTTGTGTCATCTTTTTATAGCTGAATGGTGTTTTTAGATATTGTATTTTAACCGTTTCTTTAGTTAACCGTAGCGATTTCAACATAGGATTAAAAGAACACACTGGCTATATTGAACATTGACGATAAAAAAAAAAAATTATGCTTATGGCTTAAAATATACACGTAATGAAATAGATATCATAACATTCAGTACATAGGTCTTGACCTCGATACAAATGTGTAACGTTTTGTTCAAACAATGACATGATAAATTTATACAGAAACGGACTATACACACAAGTGGTTTCTTAATAGAGGAAATGATTCAAAATGCGCAGTACTTGAATTCACGCCTTTATACAATGAAGTGTTTAGTTGCAACGAAATTAACATTCACGATACTCTTTACTGAAAGATAAAGCATAGTGTAGGCTACTATGATGGCTGGTGAAAATACTCCAAAATAGTCGATTCCTTATCTATATTGTTATTCAAACGAAATATTTCACAGAAGAAATACTCTAGTCTATAGGTATGTCTATTGACATGTCAGCATTCACTGGAGATTTTTGAGCTGCTGAAAGCACAATGTAAAGTTAGCTTTGTAATCTCAAACCGTTATCACATAATTAGGACAAAGTTGCCTTTTGTGTGGCATCTCGCTTCAACATTTTGGTATTCTGAACATGTTCCTTGCAATTTTTATCGTTTTTTCTTATTCACTGGTAAGGCAACTTTGTCCTAATTATGTGATTTTGTTTAGGGTTTCAACACCTTGCTAAAATCATGCTTATTGGACCGAGGTTTTGTAGCCAGGTCGAGAGTCATACACCTTCCCCAACGGTCTGATATTCAGTATGCTGATTTATTTGTCACCAGGGGGAGCGTTGATATATTCCCCCAGCTAACTTGAAACATTATTCCTAAACAATCTAAAATAAAATTGGATTTATTTTACGCTTAACATGTTTAAACATATTTCAGTATGCCATTATTTAGGGACATACAGGTGGATGACAACAGTGGAGCAGTTTCTATATCGTCGCATCACTATACTGACGTCCATTCTACCACCAGATATGAGGGTTTAGGTGAAAAACAAGATACCCACGAATATCTAACGACACGTAATACTACGGGTAGGTTTAAACTTGGAATTTAATGTACCAAAATATAGTTTAAAATCTAACAATCTATGTGAAAAGTGATATAACTAATAAATAATCATGTTGGTTAACGAGATTTAATGGTTCCGGTAAAGCTGTTGTCATTCCAGCTTTCAATGAGAACATGAACGATACGTGCTGTATCTACTGTTTGTTTTGTTGTCATGTGACTCGCAAAGTTAGACTAAGTCATGTATACAGATTAGGTTAGCTAGTATACTGTTATATACACCAAATGATTATAACAAGTGTGTGGGTCTATAAATACATGTGTTTCTCATGAATTGTAGTCAAGAAACAACTGAAGACACCAAATGCAAATGCTGCATCTACTGCAACACTTTGTCTTGTCTTTGTTTTTGGTAGTATCCCAGCATCCTTCTTCATTTCATTGTCAATACGTGGCCGGCTGATGTATCATGTTACTATGTACTGCGACAATTCATTGGGGTGATATTGTAAAGTAGCCTAGAATGAATACCTGTTTCAGCCAAACTACCCAAGGGTATGTTCTTTCAGGACATTGCTACATATGTGTGTGTGAACAGTTTAAGAATGGAGTTACTTTGACCTTTAGTATCACTGATGGCCAAAAGGGTCACGTGGTACATAAAAAATGATCAATTTAAATGACCTTCTGCTAGTGCTTCCTTACTACGTATTTCTCGCGGTTATTTGAGTGGTCAAACTTTAAGGAACACCATCTTTATATGGCTTTAGCTGTTGTGATAATGAGATACCATCAGCACAAAATCATGATTATCTAACCTTAAATTATGTGGACCATTCGGTTTGCAATAGGAAAACCTATCTTGTTTGATAATATGAACATACAGCAATCACGTTTTAGTCTGGTTATAATAATACATTGACATTTAACTTCATCGAATGAACTATAGATGGATGAAACATGATTCCACAGTAAGGGTATGGTAGTAACAATACTTGTACAACTATAATACTAGTTGATATGTTTTGTGTGCTGTGCTATGCTTTTGTATGTGGTTACGAAGTACTAACTTACAAACCTGTATATTTTCACAGAAAACAGAGGAGCATACAATGATCCAGCCAATCACAATTCAGTAAAACCGCCAAAGCAAAAAACTGGCTCGTTTGGTAAGGCAATGAATTCAGTATATGTATTATATGTAGACGAATGTAGACGACACGTGAATAATGATCTGTGTGTTCATAAAGTCAAATGAATTTAATTAGCGGTCAGGTGACCAATTGTTTTGTTTGATTCGAAGCCAAATCTGTTGCCTGAGGCATAAGGCCAATACCAGCAGTTTTGCTGAAGGTAATACAATACATGTGTTGTCCGAAACCTTTTTTTGAGAGGGTCATAGTGTTACTTCGTTGGACCTATCTTAAGACCCGACATTTCTGCAAAACAGGCATGTCCGCATTGACTTTAGTTGTGTAAATTGAAAAGAAAGGATATTTCGGTCAACTTAAATTCTCACAATGACAAATATCAAAGAGATTATTTGTCATAATATGAAAATGTCACTTTTGGTTTTGATCAATCAAAGCGGTTCTTCCTAACTCTATGCAAAAATCCACAGACATAAAGCGACGGAAGAAAAAGTGTTGTTTTTGTACATCTTTGCTATGAGTAATCTGTAAGCAAATCTGTCAAGATATTACAAGAACGAGAACATTAAATATCACCATTAAAGTTAGTTTACGGACAATAATATAATATGTATAGATTATACATTTACTTCCCTGATAGGAGGATAAATTATTTCTCAGAAGTGGCAATGAATGACAAAATTACTATTATTAAGTCAAATGATCAATCATGGAAAGCTGTTCGGTCATCCGAATTACGTTTTTCCGCCACGCCGGTGTTGTTAGATGAATGTTGAGAATTGTGTTATGTTATTAGTAGCAATGACAACGTGAACTTCCATTACAGCCAATACAATGTACGGGGATCCCAATCTCATCATCACATCAGGTATAAGTCCTGCGAGTTTGCTGAAACCAGTTCCGAAATTTACGTATAAAAAGAAACAAAATAAAGGTAAGTAAAATTATTTTTCATGACAGTCTTTGAAAAACCCTCTCTGGACATAAAAACACCCTTCTTTCTGATTGGTCTCCGTTTGGACAGTTATCTTTCAGATTAGTTTCTTTTGTTGGTGTGTATTAGCAATGATATAGTATATACTGTTGTAATTATTTGGATTATTCTTAGCTAAAGACCTTGTACAGTGTCGAGGAGTTGTTATACTCCACTGCATGTCAAAGCTAAGACACTTGTACCCCACTGCATGTTGATAAATAACTAAAATTTATCCCTTCTACTTTAGCGAGACGTTTTTCTGACTCCACATCAGATCGAGAGGACACCGTTACGTATGAAAATGTCGCAAAAGGCGGAAACAGCTATGAAAACTGCAACAATTGTAAGTTTAAAAATAATTTGAAAGTCACAATAAGCGAAACAACATGCATTTGTTAACTACGTCTACCTATAGGACAAACAATGTTGAACAATTTTTCATGTCTATTATAAAGAGATTTGTTTCTTCATTTTTTTCTTATATTTTTCCTAAATTTCTTACAACAAAAACAAGACACTTCCGAGGTGTGAACAAAATAATTTGTGATAGAGCTAGAACATGATATTAACAAAGGAACAATTTACACATAGACCCTTACATAAGTGAAAACTTATGTTCACAAAGATGTGTTCATGCTCAAACTTAGATTTTCAGAACGAACTCGAATCAGTAAAAAATGCACATACACTGCATGCATGGCCTTCATACATAAATGCAACACGACACACACAGCTGCTACGATTTCTCACCGGGTTGAGAAACCTAACGTAACAGTGAATATATACGCACACGCCTATTAACAGTACACATTAAACAAACAAGAAGATGATAACGAGGTTGACCTAGGCAGCCGGTGTTGTGTGTAACAGATACCGACTCGTGTAGGGTGAAACATAATTCCGGTGTGAGCAAAGTTTCCGGTTTAAGTAGTACAATGATAAAAGTAACGTTTCATGGAAAATATTGGAATACTTTCGTAGAGAGCCCTAGGCCAAATTCCTGCGTCACCAACGACATCAGCAGTGTAGATCTGGTCAAATCCAGATAATCTGTCGTCTAAGATAGAAAAATCGGAAAAGTGACAACGACACCACAAGATAAACTTAAAAAGCAAAATCAAACTTCGGCATGGTATTTCAGTGATATAGCACTATATAGTTGGTATCAGATCCGTGTTATCACAAGGAGGCAAGCACACCAGCATACCATGCCTCATGGATTTACACACGGAAACACGCATACACTACACACATGGAGGCACTTCCTTAAAAAACCTTAGCTGTTCATAGGACGTTAAACAAAATTAAACCGAACCAAACCAAACCAAAACACATCTCGTATGAACATAATAAAAATACGTTCTGTTTATACTGAAAACCTACAAATTAAAACTGATTATGATTGTGGACAGTGAGTCCTTGTCTTGTTGATATGCCTGTCATTTTATTGACTTTATATATAATGAATGAACTGGTGATAACTTACTGTATATGTTCTTGTACTGTATTCTTATGGACTTACTTGACTTTCTTGTATCAAGGGGCCGTTAAGATTTCACAAGCAACAAAATATTTAATTAGGATTATAAACAAGGCAAACTGATATGAAAGATGTGTTAAATGGAATGGTATGATGTTACCTTAATACATCATGCTAAGTGCATCAACTGAACTGTGCATAAATGGAAATAAACGAACTGCACGGATAACTTATTATTATTTTTTATATAATGATTGTCTAGACGTGTTGCTGTATTATTAATTTTTAATGTTTCAGTAAAACGGACAAAGTCTATACAGTAAGGACAGATGGATGACATTAACCTGTTGTACCCGGATATTTCTTTACCGAGTATTCCGAATAGTCTTGTTGTATTTGCGTAATGTGTTTTTGTTTCTTGCCTTATGATATTTGAGTTATAATATATATTTTTTCTTATGGTTTGTTTCAAGTCAGATCCTCTAACCTTTAAGAAAGTAGGGTTTTAAAAAAAAAGAAAGATTGAAATTCAAATATAATGAAGTTCTTATATGTTGTTTATTTATTTATTTATTATAGAATTATCGAGAATAAATACACAATGTTACCGAACAAAGAATGTACTGATAATGCTTCGATAATGGTCCATATGTTCAACAATGTAATTTTACAAAACTACTATATTTATGTAAATAAATATTTCTTACTCAGTTTTGTCTGTTTGTTTTGGATAATACTGCATCATTCTTTCCATATTGATGTGTTTTTTTACACCTCAAAATGCTTTTAAATCTGGGTATACTATTCAAATATTACACATTTGCCAATCCAGCCTATTCACTTGTTTTCAATCCAAATGACAAAACTCTATTTCAAAATAAACCAAACTGTAATCCAACCTTTTTCGAACTTATATTGCTCACTTATCCGTTCAAAGCTTGACTATAGTTCCATTATATATTGATTAGCTCGAAAATCGTACTTGCAGATGCTTGATCCAATTCATAACTAGGGGCTTCGTCTGGCTTTAGGTTTCTTTTCGTACATCACCAGCATCAAGCCTCTGCGTTGAAGCAAATGAACCACCTATAAGCGAAAGAAGGAAATTATTATTATTATAGTTTACTTATCTGTTAAAAGCAAACCAAGAAAACCCAGCTTTCCAGTCAGTGTTTTATCCAAAGTATAGTCACCGTTTCAAACGCAATAATAAATTAATTGAATCTTTTGGCGAACGGCTTCAAAAATTGCTTCAAATTTAGACCTACAAACAGTCGAGATTTTTACAATACCTAATATACCACAATTCAGCTACCCGAAATAAATTTAGAATTACACAATTATGTAAAATCTCAATACGAAAGTTCCACAGCTGAAGCAACTGCACTTTGTCTAGCTTTGGATGAAATCGAAAAGAATAAAATATTATCTGCTCCGACTCTTTGTCACTACTACTAAGTATTACAAAACATTGCATAACAAAAAAGTTCTACAATCTTAAACTCTAAAAATGTTGAAATATAGTCTCCACTCCTAAGTTCACATCAAAAATCACATTTTTTAGTGATTCACTACAAAATTAAAGACCTCACAGGGGCCTTGGCACCCACCATCGTACAATAATCATAAGATTTATGTAAGTTTGATCTTTTCTCTTCTTTTATCCATTAGATTGATAGTCTTGTCAAAAGTAAATGCATTTTGTGGTAACTTTTGATTAAAATTTCATAAGGCTGGGTTTGACAGTGTCCTTTCTAAGTTAAGCCTGCTATTACCTAAAATAGTTAAGTGTAAAAATATATTTATATCTAACAAACGATATTTACCTTTCCTGGCAGCCATATTTTTCTCTTGATCAAACTTCTAATTGAAGCACAAAATAAATATACAAACTAGCGAACAGGAAGAACTGTCTTATACAAGGAAATTCTTCATATGGCATTTGGGAAATCTGTCAAGTACTTCTTGAGAAAAATGATAACAAACTTAAGCTGTCAAACTAGCGAACAGGAAGAGCTGTCTTATACAAGGAAAATCTTCATATGGCATTTCAGAGATCTGTCAAGTACTTCTTGAGAAATAATGATAACAAACTTGAACTGTCAAAATCCAAGATGGCAGCCATCGTGGTTTTTTTTATTAGCTTCAAAAAGAAACATGCACAACAAATGACCAATGGAACTCTATCTATGTTATTTGTGTGAAATAATACTTCTTGTGCTATAGCTATAATACAAATAAAATGTAAAAATGTAAAAAAAAAAAAAAAAAAAAAAAAAGGATTACAAACGGGAACTTTAATAACAATATCGTACAAAATATTGCCCTCCGTATTAACATAATTTTAGTTTTCTGTCAACTAATCTTGACTTGGATTCCCGGCCATGTCGGAATAAATGGAAATGAAAAAGTAGAAAGAGCTGTTGAAGCAGCACTTACCTCAATACGAAAGATATTAAACAATCTTTTTCTGATTTTAAACCTTCAATAGCTAATTTTATTTATTTAACGAATTGGCAAAATAAATCGTCTGAAGAAAGAAACATTAAGTTATTTTCAGTTCAACCTAATGTAGGTTCATGTGCAAAAGGAAGAGCAGACCGGAGAGAGGAAGTTGTCCTTTCGCGACTATGCATAGGTCATACCTACATCACACATACATTTTGTAGCTACATTTTGCATGGGGAGGAACAACCTTGTTGTCATGCATGCCATCAACCAGTTACAGTCAAACACTTTATGAATGAATGCGCTAATTTCAAACAAATACGTGACATATTTTATAATGTACCCCCTATGAAACGTTTATTCGATACAGTTTCTGTGCATTCAATCAATGAATAACATTCAATTAATCTCTATAATAAGATATGATATAGTTTATAATGTCTATTTTTACACGTAAAACAATACAAAATAAATAAAGTAACTCATCGGGTAAGGCCGGGGGTGAAAATCCAGGTGAAGGGGAGCTATAGGCAAACGATTGCAAATAACAAATACTATTCATTACGGTCAAACGGTATCGCATATCAGCTCTTTGCGTCAGGCACTGGACATGTAAAACTCCGGACACTCATCAAATTGTTATTTACCTGTTCTGTTACCTTGGAGCCAAACCCATTCTTGACAGCCTAACGGTCGCTGTAATACTGTGTAACAAGCAATGTGAAATTGTATAATCTTGATTATTGCGATGAGAAATTACAGATATATACACAGTGTACATTATCGCATACGAGCCTTCCGTATTTTTGTCATTCCGTAATTTTGATCAACAAATGATACCAAATCGCACAGCTGTGCGGAGAGAAGCGCACAACGGGGCGAACGATTGTTAAATCGCACAGTTGTGTCCACCATGTGTGGACGATGTGCGGACGGTGTGTGAACGATGTATGCGCGGTGTGCGCACGCTATTTTTGGTGAGTTGTGCAGTCCCACAACCGTAGTATCGACACAATCCAAATATTTGCAACGATTGATATTCCTCCGTGGCTTCTGGTTTCACCGGATGTTGATCTCTCACTTCATGAGACATCCAAATCTGACAACGAATCTTACTTTTTTCGTTCAAATTTCTCAAAACTGTAGTTAAAATATAAGGACTTTCAGTCGTTTTATACTGATTGGTAAAAAGATGACCATACAGTTGACGCGGCGATTGTAGCGAAAGATGCTACTGTTGGAGGCCGGATGCCGAATGGTGCGTCAATATTCTCCGCAGAAGCCCATGTTATTTATCTATTTTTCCAAATGTTATTCCAATTTTGTTATATCTATATTTCAAATCATTTCTTGTTGGTTGAAGGTCATTTCATCTGAATAAGAAGTGTTAATTGTCCGTAATATGCCGTGCATTAAGTGGGTTAGGGCGTTTCAATAAACGAGATTGCTTAACACATAGACGAAAACAGGCGAGGACATCTTCGTATTGACGCCTTTCTTTATAGCTTGGAAACCCGTTACTGACAATAATAGTTTAAAAGTGCAGTTTGTTATCATCTCATCGATTCTTATTTTGTAGCCGTTGTTACCAATTGTGATCAATTTTGGCATAAGTGGTTACAAATCTGCAAAATTTGCTTTTTTATTACTTGTATTCCCACATGTCAAGGGACCCTATACCATAGACTATCTTTTAATGCACCTTTAAGAACCAACTTCAATTACTAATTATTATATAAACTTACTAATTTACCTGGGCTTTTCAGTTATCGTATGTTGATACGGAAGTATGTTCTAATTAAAAATTCGTAAACATTTTACGATGTTGCTAGTTTAAGTTTGCTCTACGTCATTTTCGAGGTATGTCATGGAAGTGTAGATGTACTCCGAGAAGGCCTCCCACAATCATTGTATACTGTCGTCATATAACCTTAGTTACTGCGAAGACAAACCCAAACAAAATCTGAAATATTGCTTGCAGCATCTTTGATTATGCTTTCCTGTTTTCAGTAATATTGGTCAATTTGTTAAACAATGTACATCGTAACTAGCTCGATATAAAACATATAGGAAACATTACGCTCCCATCCATATTACATTACTTATAGCTATTAAGTGTGTCATTCATAAAAACAATTTGTTAATTATCATAGCCTACATTATATCAAACATAGACTCATGCTCACCCCTCAAGGCCTGATCTATAGGTAAAAGAATTACATGTCGTTAACCATTGCATGATCGTCGAATGCAACTTACATTGTATATTATCCAATTCCTACACATTTAGTTTCTTTTTTGCCCTTTATATGTTGTTATATGTATGTGGGGCTCGAAAATGATCTGCTGCACTCATTGCAACATCTGGTAGACAGGCCCCGTACGACCTTAGCTACTACAATGACTTAATGTATTAAGATTTCCCATTAAAAATAAATATGACAATTTGGTATAATTGCAATACCTATGATGCGAAAAGACATCCATTGGTGTGGCAGTGTCATGTATGTGATCTAATACGTTTTATTTTTGTTGTGATTTCACTGTGGAAAGAGTAAAAAAGAGGTTCGAAGAAAAAAATTGTTGTATACTACTACATCTCGTAAAAGCCGACTTATGTGCCTCCATCCCCCTTGTAGAATCGTGGATTTTCTTCTTTGCGTTCTGTTTAGCGAAACCAAAGTTGACCTGTGACCCCTGCTGCAAGGACGTTGTAACAAAAAAGAGATTACTTATGTGTAGGCAAAACATTATTCGAACTAAAAAGTCGATAAAGTACGGTAAAAACAGGAACAAATGAAAGATTGTAATATCTTACACGTTAAATACAGCGAAAGAATAGGACCAGGAATTCCGGAAGGGTAAGCGGCTTCTGCTTAGTCGACAACACCAGTCATGTAAATCTATGTCATACATGAACATGTGTCAATGTTATGTCACGTCCTGCCGCGAACTTGGGTAGTGACAGGAAAATGCATAAGGCACAAGTTACAGAGACTATTTTAGTAATACTTATAAAGATATTCTGTACATACTTATATAAATACATAACTTTGATAAAAGCCCCTAAAAAGGAGAAGTAAAAAGACATTTGATATTTTGTGACTTCAAAAAATGCTTTCTTAAATATCGAATAAAACATTTAAATTCTAAACAAATCAAAGCCTGATTACATCGAATAACATTGTTTATAAGATGTTCGCCTTATCGTTAAACCCACATTATGTTAAGTTCCATCTATAGTCTATAGTATATGCATTCACTGACGTGTATGATGGATTGTTTGATCCGTAACATCAGAGACATCGCCTACGGTTTACTTCTCATCGAATCCACTTATACGGTAGTGATGTTTTATACGTGATAACACAATGGCACTTAAGAATTAACTTATTGAAGTGGAGCGTGCCATCTCGGCAATGCTCTCGAATGAAGTGTTTCCTTGAGGGGCGTGTTAAAGTGTAACAGAAAGTGTTTATCTTAACAGAATTTGGTACGAAATGCCATCTCAATGTCAATAGCATTGTATTAGGTATATGATATAGCGGCATGTGTTACTTTACTATTATGGCCCTTTCCCGAGGGAACTGTTCTCTTATAGTGTTGTCTGGGGGGGCACTATACCTCCCCAGACAACACTATAAGATAACTGTTCCCGATGGAAAGGGGCATAATACATTTAGTACATCATATGACTGCCACTTGATAATAAAAAGACAAGCATGAGGAACTTCATTGATAACATATTTAATAATTAACAACATCTGGAAATTTGAACGTTACATTTGAAATTTTGATTCATGAGTTGTTGTTCATTGTAGCGATACAATTACCAAAATTGAGAGAAGGTGCACAAACAATGGAATGTCGAAATATCTGCCACATGATGGTTCTTGTAAATGCGGCCGCAAACTTTGCCTGATGGCAATAAGAGAACTTTTTGAATAGATATCTCCTTATTTGTAGCGTATACATATTCAGTCTTTGCATATTGCAGAGTTATCTTCTCTTTGGAGCAGGTATTGATTGTTACGTCACTTGTTTGTGAGAATAACGTCATCAATTTTTGAGAAAATGACGTAATTTTCTCACACAAACCAATGGCGTAACAATCAATACCTGGTCCCAAGAGAAGATAACTCTGCAATACGCAAAGACGGAATACTGGCATAGAAATCCGTCAATACACCGTTCAATTTACTAGATTAAATCACCGCAAGGCCACATACGGGTCCCTTTCCAGTAGAAAGTCTCAGAGTACTACGACGGCAAATTGGGTCGCCTGCTTCGTCTTTGTGCATTCCCGGTCCCGAATCCCAAAGCCATGTTGGCAGACGATAACAATGAAGTGAAAGTAGAATATGTACAGCGCTCCATAGGAGATAGGAGAAAGGGCGCAACTCTAAGCGTCACGCTACTTTTCCCCCAGTCTCAGCGGTCCAAAATAAAAAGATATAGTGTCCGTCTCCAGGTATAGTTCCTGTCGTCAAAGGGCGGATGCTAACTATACAAAATAGAACAAGGGTAGTTATCCAATAACTATCCTAGAAATGATCATGTGATGTACTAGATCGTAATAAACTAACAAAGGAATCTTTCTTACAAACAGTTTTCGAAAACTGACAGAACATGCATAAACATTATAAAGTGAAATACGTCATCATTCAAATATTTTACATTTAAATGTTTCTGCAGTTATTTGTTCAGAAATATGTAACACACATGTTCGTAATGGCTGCTTGCTCAGTGCTAATGCACTGGTGCAGCTTACGTGATATGACTTTTTGAAGACTGCACATAACATGTCAAATAATCTGAGAATAACTCACGTTTATCTTTATTCTTGCTATATAACGAAAAAATACCGACGTATCAACTTGATAGGTTCAGCACTCATCGAATATAATTGAGACATTCCAGATTAACCCGCCGAAACGCGGAAACCAGCCTCAATGCATAACACATAACAAACCATTTACTGTTAAACACGTGATCGCATTCCCCTTCAGCCAACAAAAGAAAATGTGTATGATAATATAACAGATAAATTCAATATCTTTTCGAAACAGTCAATATTTCTTTAATTCTAACCTACCTACCTTAAAACTGTTAATCTGTTCAAAACGATATATAACTAACCATAGTCACTTTAACTGTTCAAGTTGTCTTTATCTTTACAGTCGTTTGATTTCATTTCCTTTATCATGTTTTATTTACTTTTCATTGGCCGTTAACAATCAGATACCTAACTAACTAACATGTTTTTGAGTCATATAAAACCGAACAGCACTAAAATAGACGCTCTCAAAAAGAACACATTCATAAAAATAAACGGTTTAAAGGGTGAAACGTGCAAATACAATCTACAGCTAACGAATTGGTTATGTTATTCATTCCGGCAAAGATCAATTAATTGTACAAATTCATATACTTATGACAGAAACGGTATCAAACAACTCAATGTTGTCAGGCGTTTGTTTAAAATTGGCAAATTCACTCCTAAAAAGTGCCAATAAAAAGAGATCATCCCATAGGAATATAGCTGGTCTTTCTTATGTGAGCAATTATAATGTAGGTATACCATATGTCCAGCCGCGAGAGGTAAAAACACGATTGAAAAAATATACGTTTATCGTCAGAGACTTGTTGACCACTGCAGAACGAGATCAATTGCAAACAAGCCGAGCATTTGCCATATTTTGGATTGCATCATATTTTAGAACGTTTCGTTACTCCCTGGGTGTCGCTCACACATAGTAAAATTGGACTCCGTGTTCACCACCTTGTGAATGATACGAAAGAGATAAGTTTGATCCTTTGATGTTCATCAAACGAACCCGCAGCTGTGCGAAATCGCTTCTCTGTATTCCTTAAACGATAGGTATCAGCATAACAATTGGCAAGAAGTGGGTTTTTTTTACCAGAGACCAATCAAATAGATAGCCAAGTGCCTGCAATTGTACAATGGTTTCAGAGAACGTAAGCGATCATAACCCCGGAGTATTGAGGATGATTTTTGAATGATAAAGATTTACACGTAGGGTGACGTCGTGCTATACATAGTATACTTAATCCCTGACCGTCAGTTATTCTGTCCTGTAAAAAGATGCCAATATTTTACTGTGGAAACAAACGTTTTTGATGAATGTGCTTTGTAACGGCAAAATGAAGACACATGGCAGCCAGTGCTTGTATAACATCATCATTTTCTTAGACAGGAAAGTGGGCCTTTACATCTCTTCCACTCTATTTGTCTTTTTTCTGTCACCATTTTTTTTGACAAAGAGTCCTAACTAGACCAACGAGAAAATGCCTAATTCAACTAGAAACTGCGGCAATATTCGGAGGTCTCAGGGCCGGTACATATACTATCATTCTTAACCATGTCCTGACATTTTGAAAGCAGAACGCTATTAGATATCTTGGGTTAGAAGTTAGAACAATAAGACATGTATACTGTAATATGAAATGATGTTGTTGTTATTATCAAAACTAGAAGACGGTTCATTTAAACAATAACTGGTTGTCTGGCTGTAATTATATCAACAATAATTACATCCAGACAACCAGGTATTTTTTATATTTACATATTTTTCTTTTTTAAGACATACATGTATTCCTACAAAAACCATTTGTCCTGCCTCAAAATGCATTTCAGGCGGCCATTTTGTTTGTTTACATATTCCTAGACTTGAAACAGGCAGTTGTAATTATAACCTATATAATTACACTTGCCCTCTAACACTGTTGTAATGGGACGGCGCGGGGGCAAATGTAAATATAAGATAATACAATATACGAAAAGATAAACCAAATGACAGCAACCCTACTAAATGATATTGACTACGCTACCAAAGCGTAAATGATGTTCTATGTGTATATGTTTCATTGATTAGTTTGTTGATTTATGTTAATGTGCCGGGGTTCACCTTTCTGAACAATATGTGCGAATATTGAATCATTCGCAACGCATATTACAGCATTTTTAAGTAAGCTGATATACCAACATGACAAATACAAGTGACACTGTTTTTTCTTTGCCTGGTCGTTCTTAGTCTGATACATAATCATATATGCCTGATATCTACAGCAAGTCAGTGGAAGTTACGGTCCGAGAAAGTTAGTTAGTTTTTGCATTCTAACCTTCACATAGATACAGACAAGGTCATACGTATATGGCTACTTATGTCTTTTTAAACAGTTTTGAGCTAGTTCAAAATTGTACAGGCACCTACTTTTTCGGAAGTATGTTGGGACTTCTTACAAAATGTTCTATTGTTTGCTGAAGGTAAAACAAATAGCCACACTTCTAATTCTATTAAATGTCAACGCCGCTTTGAAGCTAACTAGACTTTAAAAATCCGGGACCTTGTTTATACATTGTTAAGTGTAGATAGGATAGGTTACGTTTCTACTGGTATGTTATGTAAACAATCCTGTCTTTATAAAACTTATTTTTCTTATAGTTGGATTTTAATGATAAAATAATTGTGTTTTGTTTTTGTTGTACTGCTTGAGTATTTTATTCAAATTGATTTTTGTTTGTTAGCATCACCGATGGTGCTGGCTCTATTACCGAATGTTAAAGGTGCAGTGTAATGGGTGTGTCCTAGGTCTATCTTTATAATGGTCAGACATACTCGGTCAAGGCTTCTACACATATCAGCGATGAAGTTGAATGAACAGGTATTATTAAATAATAAAGAGGTTATAAGGTACACATTATGTTGCAGTGTAAGTGCTCTGACTGTGGTAAACATAGTTGTGGTAGCAAAATTGTCACCACATTTTAGTGTGACATTAACTGGGCAAACCAGCTGCTGTCGTCATTTGACTTCACTGTTTGAAGTGAGTAAACCTAGGGCTTGGCAATACGGGAAGCCCGTCTCTCTGAGACTAGTAAAACACTGTTGGTCCGACTGACTTCCTAAATTTTGATACATTGTGTTACTTTCCACGTTGAAAAATATTGGGCCAGTAGAGTTTGTACAAGGACTTGTAAAAAAAAGAAAGTACTCGCCCGACTGACCAGTGCTTCTTTAAAACCTAACTGAAATAAACGCAAAAATCAACAGTTAACACAGTCATCTTCACTGATGCAACTTCATGTAACTGTGAATATTCTTTCTAGGATTGATTAACGTTTTTTTGCAAACTCCATACACAAACACACTGCTTGTTGTGGTTTTTGTTTGTTTGTTATTTTTAGAAAATCAGATCCGATGTACATCCTCGTTTCTGTTTGAGAAGTTGTATTTCTGTTTACATTCCCTTTACAAAACGATAACAGCTCACTAATATCTGATAATGTCTTACTTTAGTAAGAGTTATGGCTCTTTATACGTTTGTTAAGATATATGTGGCAATGTATTTCTCATATTGTTAGACTCATTAAGTCTATGTCTTGTCATTTAATGGTTTGTTGGAGCAATACCTATATCTCAAATATGAATAACAATCTGCGCGTATCTATGAACTTTGTAGGAACATTACGATTTCTAGCTTTACAATGATATTTACTTTCTTTTTTAATTGTTGTCCCGTCCGGTGTGACATCATTGCAAGTCCCTGCAGATAAGGCGGAGAAATTGTACCAGCTGCCCCAATTGCAGGATCGTAATAAGCGACTTACTTTGGGATTTTATCTTTTCTCTAAACAACTTTCTTCTTCCTAATGTCTCCCTTGACAATACCTCACTTTTGGCCTTTATTTGAGCGGTCGACCCTGTTAGGAAGGCTTTGGGTTCTGTCCCCTGGCCGAGATATACCAAAGTCTGTAAAGATGGTAGTTTCTACTCCTGCTTAACACTCAGCAATTTAGGAGTGGGACGACTGGTTCGCCCGTTGTCAGTATAATTTGACCGGGTGGGGTGTCCTGCTGGGTGTCTTCGGCAGTATGTTTCAGTTTCCGCGTTATCATAAGGAGACAAACACGAACATACAGCAGCCTCCCAAAACACACACGCATACACTACACGCAAGCATCTTGCACGCAGTGGAGGCCGTCCTTAAATGACTACAGCTGTTGATAGGACTTTAAACAATACTAAGCCTAGCGAAACTAAACAAATAAATACACAATTTTATAATGAATTATTACTATGTACATTCATTCACTCTATTGTTAATTGCCATTCAAATCTATATATACGGTATAGATTACAAATGGTTCTGACTTTTAACTATACAAAGGCAGTTTGTGGGTGTCTGATTGCATGGTAGAAACAGAACTGATAAATAAACAAGTGTCCTTACAATCGTATTACTGTTCCCGCGGAATTACACTATAATACATGTATATCCACTGCATTTGAAATGTCTAATGTGTTGAAAGTGCATCAGAAATAAAAACGAACATTAGAATAAATATAAATAAATAATTTAAAACTTTATTACCCATTCAACTCCAAAATGCATCATATATACAAACAATAAATGAACAATATTTGATACAATGTAGAAAGAGATGAAAACGGTATACGAAACCCCATACGGACTATCACGTTCTCACAACCATACACATAATCCTGTAAGGATAACTGTTGTTCACACATTGACTTATTCTTTATCAAGCATCAACACATGCACATGTATGTACACGACTACTTAAACACGTGTATGGATTACACATACATTCTCTCCAATCGCATGCAGTGTTTCTCCTAGTAAAAACAGAGGACAAACAGGCATCGAGTAAAGTTGGAAGTTTTCATACAAAATCATTTAATCTTCAGTTTGTGAAAGTGATATATATGTGTATGGAGTTTGATTAGGGATATGATGCTGATATATACAGGGGACTCATAAATACTACAGTCTTACAAATCTGTGGATATGCAAAATGTCATCGCCGAAACCACAACGAGCTATGTACATAAACTTATCAATAATGACACAAATATATAAATCCGAAATGATTTAGATAAACTGATTGAAAAAATCGTATGCTCTTATTTTTATTGTTAATGGTGTGTCGCTATGCCGAATGTCATCATTAATCATGGAACTGTGTATCATTAAAACAAATGTTTCTGTAATTGTATAAAATAGAAAAAAATACTATTTTGGATAAACGAGACTGATGTTTACAATTTCATGTAAATGTTAGTTATTTAAGCATCCTCAATTAACTTTTGCTGAGTGTATCAAGACTTATTACATCACAGATGCAGTACAATCTTAAATGCGCTGTAATTATTTGACGACAGGAGATAGTTCTTTCTACATAATGTAAATAAATACATTCCATGTTGTTTAAATAATTGTTTATGTCATAAAATGAGTCTTTATACATATTTAAACGTGCAAAATGTGCTCAAATACAAAGTGAGATCTGTTTCAGAATCAACATGCAATGATTCACTTGTTTTAATAAACAATACAAGGTGGGGTTCCTCCAAACGGTCATTTTCAGTTAGCTGGCCTCGAATTCTTTGAAATAAATCTTTTTTTATTCCGATTCTTTTCCTTTACTTACAATGTACCACGAAAGTGTGTTTATCGTGAACTAGAAAAATACAAAGTATTATTTCTGTGTTAATTCGTCCCATTTAATCCGAAACCGAACATTCTTTATATAGTTATTGATTCAGTTACTTAACATTCACGTTTAATACAAACATCAATGAAATATATATCAATTTAGAGCACATTGCGTGTTAATGCGAACTATGAATAATTAACCATTTGAAAATATCCTTTGCTTATAAACATATACAGGAAGAAAGTTTAGTTACATGTTTATGCTTCTTACTGCACGTCACACCAAATTATTTAATATTTTATCACTTTAAAGACATGATACATGTTATTAATCAATCTTAATATAGCCTTTATCTTTTAAAATTGATGACAGTACAATTAGCACCAACAAGGACAAACATAGTGTTGGGTTTATTTGAAAAGTTAAACTCGAAAAAACTTACTATAAAAGAACGAATTACTTTTTTAAATAAGAATTTTGTCAATTTTGTTTACAAATGTATCCACGTCTTACTTATGCTTATACTTTCAATTTATGCACCTCACCATTGACATATTAAAATGTGCTTAATAGGTCATTGCAGTTTCACTCAAAGTCGTAAGAAGAACTTTTGACTATAATTGTGCTAAATTTGTTGTTATGAAATTTTGCATTATTATCAACTTTTTTTATGAGCATTTATTGACATTTCCCAAGTAAAAGTCAATATATATCGACCGATGTTCATTAATGTATATAATCAGTAGCAAAATGATGATTATGTTGCGAATTACGCGTACTATGACCATACGGTAATAATTTGGGGAGGCCGAATGAGTAGCTTATATCCTTGACATGGTCTCTTATTATCTGAAACCCCACCTGTTAAAAATGTAATACACAAATTAATACCATTCAAACCATAATATAACCGGTCACCAAACATGAGGCAATGGACTTTTTTTTGTATCCTTATAAGGTATGTTTATGGGTTTTTTTTATCTATGAATAGAGTAGTTGAATATATATCACTTTTCTTTTTGACTTCCAATAAATTTGGTTGAAATATGTATAATCTCTTACATTGGAAACCTGGATTTTATCCCACTTGAAAAGATATTTGAATTATATGCGCCGACGTTTATTATACTACACATACTAAATATAGTGTCATTTAATAAGTTTTACGACGAAATAAACAGTTTTGTGTATTCAGTCTGAAATTCTATAGACAGGTATCGTTAAATATTGAATGGAGATTATTGTTAATATAAACCAATAACAATATCTTTGAATTTTTTAACATACAATAGCGATTATCATCGGTCATCATGAAGTAAACCAATTTCATATTTTGTAACAAATATTTTACATTGAAAGTGAATTAAATATGATTTATGAAAAAGTAGAGAAAACGTATCACAAGTAAAGTTTGCCAAACAATACGCTATCACAAAGTCTAACTCACAACACTTTAAGTATGAAACAACAAAACAACAAAACAACATGTCACAAACCTTTGCTAACAACCCGGATTAATTTATCACGATTTTGCTTAGAGTAAGGAGCGTATAGCGTGTTGTAAATTATTCAGTTTTGGAGACTACTTTCTTTATAGATGGTACATTTCCACGTCAAATGAATATTCAGATATCAAATTTTGCGTAAAGGAATAATACCATCCAAATGTACCTTATGTATATATGTGTACGGTTACTTAAATGTGCAACCGACTTCTCTCGAGAAAATATATGGGTAATACATTTGTTTTAGCTTATAACAGATGGTGTATGTATTTTATCCAGAAGAAGACAAAATCACATTTATAGCGTCATTATTAACAATAAGTTTATCTTTAAAAAAGAATATATATTTCAAACAACCTACGATTTGCAATACCTTGATAATCTTAAATATATTGTCTGTCTTAAACATAAAAACAATAAGATATCGATTTGTTATAGAAAAAATACCATAGTAAGTACCTTTCATGTATCACAAAGAATGACAATACTGATAATTAATGCTAATAAATAATATCACTTGTTTGCGCAATTAAATAATTATAAATAATGCTTAAAACACTAACTTCTGTAAAGTAATTAATCTAAGGTATATAACAAACAAATAACTAACTATCACAAACACCAGAAAACGTAATATAATTGACACAAATATCACAAAGAACATCGACGATCTCTAAACCTCTAAATGTATTAGAGCAATTCTTACATTCTGTCGATTTGTTTGTTAATACTTGCATTTTGGTCTTTGTTGTACGAGTTCTTAAAATATTAATATCGGGTTTTTTAAATATAGGTCGTCATTTTTTGTTTATTATTATTTTAAGCTCCCTTCGCGTGGTGTAATACCACTGATTAAAGCCAAGGTTTACGCTAACCAGTGGCAAATAGTTCTTTGTGTATACTTTTACATGTACTTATTTATCTACAACCAAACTATTTCCCTTTTTTTTCATAAACCGAATGAGACACAAAAACAACACGAAATGAGTCAAGAACAAATTCTGAAATTAATGTTTGCTTTTTAGAATGTTTTATACCTGTGGACTTTAATCAATAAGAATAGCCATGATGTTGAATAGGTATATTAGGTCCGGAAAATAGCGGGAACCCGTTTTTAAATCTTCCAAACAACTTCTTCTTATTTATATGCTCATATTCATGCTCAAATATTAAAATTTGAGTACTTTTAACGCTTTGGTCACTAATCTGTTAACTGAAAGTTGTTACTATTTATTTCAACAACAAACTACAATGACAGGAAACAAAATATTACGTAAAACACCAACAATATCGACTGAAGGTATATCAGACGTTGTCCAAGTCCTCATTGTGATTGTTTAAGAGAGAGTTATGTCCCTTTCAATGTAGCCTTAGCTGGCAACAAATGAAATTTCGAAAATGAAAATGAATAATGAAAGATATATGTTTCGATACGATAATATATATTTTGCATGCAGCTATACACATCTTTAATCGATTGTATATTTATCAAATTTGCATATTTGATATGTGAAATTGTGATTAATTGATAATGCTAATTACACGACTAAGTTTCCACAAGGTAACATTCACTCTGACGCACGTGGTAGCCTCACAACATGGAATGATAAAGGAACTGCCTACGACCTCTTTGGCATAGAGTTTGGTAAGATAACCCCATTCAACGGGTATCGCGAGGGCTTAGGGCTCTGTTGTAGAGAGCTTCATTAAGGTAAATAAAAAAATCATCGATATTTTATAATTGTAAAAACTACAAATAAAGTAGTAACGTTTTAGTATTTTTCAAAATATCACCAACAAAGAGAAAGATATTACAACTGTTTTCTTCGGGGCTTTTCCTGTATTCCCGAAACCATTATCATGCTCTAATTTGGATTGTTGTACCGTGTATGAATTGTTCAAGCTATAAGCATGCTTTTAGTAACTTTGAGAGGGTTACTTGAACTCAGTGTTCATTATTTACCTTTTAACAGTGCATTATTTCAGCAGGTAACACACATTTGAGGACAGAACCATGCCTTGGCATGATAATGGTTTTTTTTATATAGGGGTCCTGATTTTTTTAAAATATATACTAATAAATATTTCCACTCTTCAGGATTAATTTCCATAATTGATTATCTATATGTAAGAACACTACATCTACACGTTTTTATATTTCGTTTTCATATTTCAGGTTTGATGTTTAAACGCCTAGTCAAGACTAAGAGTATACCTCTGATAGAATCGGTCATATTTAGCCACTATTAAATAAGTACAAAGTGATGTTATCAAATGAAATTGTAAAAAGAATGTTTTTCTTTTTCCCTTTAAACATAACTTTAAAACCAATGTACAAATGTTATTTGCACATACTTGAATAGCATATCCATGCTTTGTACAAGAGTGCACGTACATTTGAAAACGCATTTATTAACATTAACACATCATCTTAAAAAGTTGTTAGTTGCAAAATTACTGAAAGGACATAGGTATTAAAATGTGAAATAGAAAAAGATATACCATAGCTTTAACTGATATGGACAAAAGTTAGATTTGGATTAAAAAGATTCCAAAGCAACTATATATCTTGATCTCCTTCGAATGACAGATGCTACAACATGCGGTCCAAAATGGTCAGCATTTCCTGAACCACGCATGGCATTTTTCTGAGTAAAAATGGATTTGAAAATAGATTCGGACTTTTTACTTTTTCACCATTATGTAAACATAGGATACAGACGTTTATAATAATAAATAGACGAAACAAAATATTTTTGTGGGGCAAAAACATTATGTCGGTCTGCACGTTATCAATTTTGTTTGATAAATCAGAAATGAATGAATTTACTGAACACAGTCTTTGGTCAAGCTGATTACAAATTATATGGACAGAGTCCGCGACATTCCTCAGCTCTCTGAAAGGACATAATAATTCAGAACGTCTTAATAATATTTCATCAAAACAAGAAGGCGCAAGTTCCGCTCTTCGTTGCTTTATTTTTGGCATTATTCCATCGAGTTTCTGCAGTAAAATTTTGGTCCATTGTTACGTCGTTCATCCTCCATTAGATCACCACACAGACACATGATAGAGTATCGTATCATTTTCACAAATACTTAATGGTTCATAGGCCATTGGTATGATGTTGGTGATCATATTCCGGAATATACCGGAATACAACGGAATATACTGGTACATGATTAAACATGAGGAAGTATACCAAAACACTTATGGAAAGTTTCCCACACGTGTGTTGTACGGATTTCATGCAATGAATTGCCTATATTTGACACTAGCATATGCAATTATATACAAAATGGGTACAGTGTATCTAGGTCTGATGTTTCCATGACTCATTCACAGAATGTGAATGTATTATTTCTATTTCATTTAACTTTTTAATTCGATTTGCTAGATATCGCTTTTAAGTCTTCACAATTGTTACAAGTACTATTTGACTTCTAATCATTATTTTAAACCAGAAGCGTTAAATCGTCACTAAACGGGTGGTTATACGGATTGCGTCTCCCACGCGTTTTAAAACCTCAGGCCTCAACACACTGATCTAAACGCTAAAATGATTTAATGATTTTTCGGTCAACGGAGAGTCGCCATATTGGCATGAGAGGGATCTACGCAATACTCCAAGTCCGTACTGCTCTATGCGTCTGTAACCCACACTATTTGCGGCATTATATATACGGACGGGCTCATTAGTTTTGGGTAAATATTAGGACTTGTGTCAAAGGTATCGGGCTACTTCGTTTTCAACAGGAATATGCACTTGCCACTTGTATTATTTTGATATTGCGTAAAACTTGCGGGTATTTTAGGTCCTATTTGGGCGGCTAACAAAGCGTTTGAAACGGAGCTCTTCCTAACCAAATGATCAACCTACATACTGATAAGAACATCCGTAACTGAACAGTCATATACCAGTGTTCGAAATTTTATCTTACCAATCATCTTGATACGAGTCAGAAAATGCGTATCGAATAACAATATCTAACTTTTGGCCGGAAATGTCTTTGCTTCTCAAATGGTCTTTAGAATATCTTCACGAAAAGAATGGTCTTATCTATCACTCGGCCGGACACAGAGTGTAAAATAATCCAATTCAGAAAAATAGGTGAACCTATTCAGTCTTTTTTCAGAACACATTTTAACATGGCCGTTTCAAATAGGCAGTGGTAGCGAACGTTTCTAATTAATCACTAGTGACGAAACATGAGGGTTACGCTATCCTTTTGTTGCCGTGATATTCTGATACTTCACTTAACGAATGTGTATTGTTTCTTTGACTGAAGACCATAATGAGGACGGTATCGACCTTAATGGTTGAAAAAAGGCATTGGTAGGTGTGCTGGTATTCCACTTGCTTCATTATCAGGAACGTATTCAGTTCATATTTTCAAGATCTGCAAGAAATGTAAACTATTTTTCTGATATGAATCAACGGAGATCACACAATGGAACGAAGTGATACATGAACTTGAAGATATGTTGTCTTTGTCCACAGGAGTTTACATAATAAAGTGTCCTTTTGGCTTAATTGACGAATAATTATTCCATAAGTTTCCGCTTTTAAAGTGCAATTCTTTTTGCTGAATATTACATTGGAGTTGTGCCCCTTTGGGCTCGAGTTACGTCCCTTTATACTGTGCCATAATCCCTCTCATGCACGACGTGCGACCCTCCGTTACATAGTCATACGTCTTCTCCTTCTGTCTCATGTCCGTTCAAATTAGAGCGTATTTGTATAGACTTCTTACTCCGGTACATATCCCATAGTCCAGCTACAATTTCCGCCACAACTATGTCACTGGAGTTTTTACCTATCAACCGTAATGTAAATACGCCATCATGTCTTAAATACTCCAGCACGAAACGTCCAGCAAGCTTCCGATCAGGACCGGTACCAAGTCTGTCCATCAGTTTCAAAAACTTTCTGACATATTGAATTCGTGTTGTTGGAAACATCATATGCCAAATCCAATTTGCAAAACTGTAACATGTAACTATAGCTACAAATACTAACCAAAACCACATGAAAATGTAGATTTTCTCATTAAACAGATTGATAGGTAGCACACACTGGACGGTATATTGCTGAACATTTGTTATTTGGCGGATTTGAAAGTCACATAACGTGACTCTTGGAAAACGATGTGAAGCAGACCACTCCTTACCATCAATGAGTTCCTCCATTACTTGAAATCCATACACATGATAATCCGTCCCCAAGAAAGAATTGAGCATGAATAATTGACCGATACAATTGGCAATATATAAGGCCTTTATAAGGAGATATATAGCAACAAGGTAATTTCCATACCTCCTGCCACATATAAGGGATAATTTGGCAGACAGGATATGACGTAACGTCACACAGCACCACCCACGTGTGTCCCTTTGATTATCTAAGCACCTATCCATATGCCGGACCAAATATTTAATAGTCCGTATTCGGCTGTCTGGACTTTCATATTGGGCATCCCCAGCCAAACTTACAATCCTGTCGACGTTTATCCCAGAATTCCCATTCATCAGCCGCCATATAATGCAAGGACAATAAAACAATAAAGCTTGCACGAGAAGCATCACCGGAACCCACTGGTAATAATTCAATTCCTTCTCCTTGCGCATGTGCAGTTGCTCTATGGGTGGTACGATGTCCTTCATAGGGATATAGTAGGTATTGGAGATCCAACAGATATTGTTTGTGTAGTCTACATGGGTGCCCGGGAACTGAGCCGGACACCAACACCTAATGGGATCTCCCACATACTGCCGGGCACTAACCACTACCGTAAAGATGATGAAAATCCCTGTGGTGTAGAAGTGGTTGACGCGATCCACAATATCGTCATCGTTACGTACCTTGACGTTAGCTACCCGACCGACCGAGCCAATGATACTGTCCATCCTGAAATGACAAAAAACATATGGGAAATGAATGGAAGTGCTATGTTTACAGCAATATAAACATCAAATAACTCAACTAAAAGTTAAACCTGTCCATGAAAAAACTTACATAATCGCGAGAGAAACCTTATGAAACATGATCGTGATACACAACACATCCTAAAATGACTACATCTATATATGTTAATAGGACGCTAAACAGGCAAAAAGCAATGCAAACAAAACATAATGTTTAGTGAAGAAACAATACGGAATTGTTGATTTAGTTCTAAAAGAGGTGCCTTGGACATACCTTCATAACACACATTTACATTTTACGAAAGGTTTGGTTTGGTTTGGTTTAGTATTGATTTTACGTCCTATTAACAGCTACATTGTATAGTCATTTGAGGACGGCCTCCCCTGTGTGCAAGATGCTTGCGTGTAGTGCATGCATGTGTGTTTTTGGAGGCCGCGATATGTTCGTATTTGTCTCCTTGTGATAACGCGAAACTCATGTCGACTTTATAGTGCTACCTCACTGAAACATACTGCCGAAGACACCTTATTGTCATGTCTATGGTCAACCATTTACGGTTAAACATTTAATGATTTTTCATAACCGTTTCTGTGCCATTGATATATATAATCATTTACACTCAACTGATATGAACAGTAACGTTATGGGTGCAATTTGGTATCTGTTTCACCTTTTCAGCTTTCAGTGTAATATTTTACAGTGTATATTTTGCCCTAAATGCCGTTAATTTAACTATTTTGTAACAAGACAAACAATTACATTTGTTGACCCGGGGAAATCTAATGATGATTGTATTTACACTAAAATGTGTACACTCTTGACGTGTGTCGAAGATGATGTATCGAATACATTATGTCGTGCGAGTAATTTATCACTTCAAGCATAAAGGTGTTTTAGTGACGAATCTTCGTCATACACGTAATAACCTATTCTTAAGGGTCCTAAGCACCTAATATTCTTAAACAGAAATATGAATCTTACAGATCAATATTGATAAACGCACTTAGCCTTCCCTTCAAGCCAAACAGCTACAAGTCATCACAGCAAACTGCTAGAAGTACAAACCCTTGGATCACACATGTTACATTGATTGCTGTTTGCAAACAAACAGTATCGTAATTTTATTAAAACAAATTTCTCCAATGAAGATTTCAGGTTTTCAACGAAACATTGATAGCAATAACCTTAATATAGATTTGCGGTGTACCTGTAATTGGTATAGTTCCTATCTAGTCTTGCACTGCCGGAACACATGTAGGTACCAATACAGCAACACATGATGAATAGCTTTTCACAACAAGGAATGAGAAATAATCAAAAATGGTAAAACGGTGGTTAACGCTGCCGAGACACGTGGGAGGAACAGAATACCGTGGCTGGCCTATGATTCATACACTAACGCGCAAAGAGAGAGAAAGCACGTGCACTAAATTGGTTATATTTTAGTAAATAAACATTGTGCAGTCTAGACCTTGTATTTGATCAAAGAAGCCTTGCCAATAATTCGTGTACGTATGATGTTATGCAACATTAACTTAACTTCCTTGCTTTTTGACCACCTAAGAGAATAGATTATTTTTTCTATACAGCGAAATGATTATTTAGTGGCCTGGATGTTTAGGTAGTATGTTATTAAGTAAATCATACACATCGCTGTACGTTTTGTTGGTATATGTAGTTGATATTCTACTATTTCTTTAAACAGAGATAATGATGCAATTTGTCATCAACACATGGTATACATTGTAGCTTTATTTGTTTCAATTAAACTTATTAACCTTGTAACAAAATCTTCAAGAAACCCAATTTATTCCAAAACACGCATACCTAATATAATTAACACACATTCAAGAGGTACATCACATTTCATGGGTTTTTTTCGTTGTCAATTAATGTACAACAAAAGATGTTCGCTATGAAAATTGAAACCATGAACATATATATTTTCTATGGGCTGCCATTGGAAACAATAAAAAGCTGCCAACTTATGCGTACTAAAAAAGGGCCTAGCGTTCAAAACCATGTAAGCTTAACAATGATTTTAATAAGATAGCATTCAAAAGTCGGCATCAGATCCGCGCTATCACAAAGACGTAAATGCACCAACATTCCCTTCCTACAGCACACATACATTACACATATGGAAGAACGCCCGGACATGACCTTAGTTGTTGATAGGATGATAAGCCCTATACCATCACACAGCTTAACGAAATGTTCAATATATTTTGGAAAATGTTCAAAGTGATACATACATCCGCGTAACATCGGCGACTCCGAGCTCATTCAACATACCTGTTGTGAGCCCCGATGTTACAACAAACAAGTACGTTTCAATATTTATATTTCCCCGTTGTACAGCCTTTTAATCCACCTACCGACTCATATATTGTTAAAGAAAGCATATTACAAAGAACTGTTAGACATGAATGTTTTAAAACTCACACATATTGTTTAATTTCTTGTTTTCATATGAACATTTCGTACGGCTATAACTCATTAACGTGAAGCTTAACAATTTCTTAAATGACGACCTATACATCCAACAAGTCCCACCCTATACTTCTGTATACAAAAAGAAAATTGTGTACTGTGACATTTTGTCTATTCCTTATGACAACATTGGTTCTTTATGTTGGTCAGTATTGAAATGTTTCACTATATGTACATGTTCATATTATCACTAGATACCTCTTCAGTACGAACTCATCAATATTGAATACAGACTAAAGGCAGTAGCGTGTAAACGGTACCTGCAGACTGACTTACTGGCGGCGCCTAAGTGTACAAAGCTCCCTAGCAATTATAGGCAGGGTATATAGACGCATTCGTACAACAGCAGTGTTACAATTGCAGTTTAACACGTCACGTGCACAGAGCGCATGCTCGCTAAAGGTTCGTGTAAATGTTCAGTGTATATTTCCGCATAACGACCGATATTATCGTCTGATTTTAACCTTTGATCAGTTGACTTTTCTTTATGTATTTAGTGTCACTTTGTTGTATTGTTGTTGAACTATTGAGAAACCTGCAAACAACGGAACAAATATATTTCGAAAATGTGTGAAACAAACTTCATATACCTGCCATTGTACAATTGCAAATATGCTAGACCGATTTCAGATCTTCCAACAGTGTGTCATTATGTTTAATAGTAACAGATAGGTGAAATTTAAAGAAGAAAAATGGAAAGGGGAAGCCAGCACCGAGAACAAAAGAGACGACAATTTTATTGTGGATACATCATGATCCATCCGCAATAGAAGGGGATTTCTATCACAACATGTACCACACTGTTAAATTTGTTTATATTTCTCACGATGGTATTATTTGTGAATTACTGCAATTCCAGTCTCAATGCATAATATGGCACGAACCATTTACAGTTAAATACTTTTTAGATAGTATTGACATCAAGCCACCATGAAAATTTGTTTTTTAGATATAACAAATCTATTCACGAAGCAGTAGTTGTCACTTCAATTCTAAAGTACCTGTTAAACTATTCGAAGCCATATTTACCTTCCAAATTTAAGTTTTTCTTTCAATTTTTTCGATGATTTGATGTCATATTCCTTAACATGGATTATCAACCGATTTTAAATTCTTTCTTGTTGATCGGCCGTTGAGATAAAAATGGTAAATGTGTAATAAAATGCATCAACTCTATCACAGTGACCGAATCCTTCACTCCAAGCAACATGATATTTATAGAAACCTTCCTATTGTCATCGCAAATACATAATGATGTGATTCCATAATGCAGTTTCCCAGAGGGATAAAATGTGGAAAATCACCATTCTCTAATTATTCAACAGATGATGAAAATATCTGCAAAGAGACCATTACATCATTTGAAATGGTTAGTAGTTGACCTCCTGTGTCATTGAACGTATAAATAATACGAGGTCCGTGGGCTAACGACGGTATCCGTTTCAATCGTCTGGAAAGCCAGAGCGCTGCGGACGACCATTACCATGATTATTATTTTCTCAGGGAATTTCCATAATTGCTGGTGTTGCTAAAATAACCCTTAGGTCTAGACATAGAAAAAAAACAGGCAGTAAGCTGATAAAAAAGTGCATTGCAACTCGCTAACCCCGAAATGTGAAGTCAGGGCCACCATCAGCCATTTCTCGGACATTCGATAAATTGCCTAACACCACAGGGGACATAACGTTGGTTTCTGATTTTTGTTTTGTTTTTAAGGTATCAAAAACTGTTCATTTTATGTGTTTCGTTGTTTTTCTCTACTTTCCGTTCGCCTTTCTCACTGTTCTAGTAATGCGTCATGGTAGACATTTCCCCTACTTCTGGTAAATGTATCTATCGTTCATGACGCTCTTTCTCATGATGAACGTATTTAGGTGGCAAGTATGAATTTTCCAGTCGACGTTATACATAGCTATATGTTTACTGTCGTTGATATTAATATTGATTTAAAAAATGTTTTTTAACCATTTCTTTTTGAATCACTGACCTACAAACTATATGTATAAGTCATTAAGTCACAGTAGAAAAAGTGTGTATCGTACGTTTGGCATTGGCTACTGAGATCGGTACAATGTACAACACGTTTGTCCGGTTAAATGTTCTTTTTATTCATATATTCGTATTGTTAACTGGTATGTTTTGTGTTTATCTGATGTGCCAGTAACCCAGACGAGAGTATATGGATGGATAAATATTTAACTTGTACACATAAAACAGACAATTGGCCGGAGTAAGGAGCACGCATTGTAATACCTTCACACCTAATATTTATGTCAATCGCACCACTAAGAGGGAGCGCCTCAGCCAAATCATGCAGTTTACGTTCAGAAAAATATTTCACAGAGCACGCAACGTTAAATTATTAAGCTTCATCTATATAGAATGACTGAGTGGCTAGTCATTCATTGTAAAGGGTTAGAGAGACGGTTTAATCGTTAACATTCGAACCTTTATCGCTGTTTGGAAAGCTGTAAAATACCTGTGTTACTGTTTTGAACGGTATCGATTTTTATTTTTTTACATTTGTATTTTAATCAAATTTTCAACATTTTCGTGATGTTTTGAATAGACTGATTATTAAACATTGGTATAGTGGGTGTTTAACGTCATGGCAACAGCTAAAATCACAGAGCGAACGGATGAGGGGGCCACTCAGGGGTGAAATTAAAGTGTCCTCACGATGAAAGGTCAAATCTTGAACACGACAGTATGACACTTTCCGGTGAAATATACTTACAACGCAATTCTTACCATAATCCATTCCAAACTGACAGTAAAGCTAAGCGCGACAAGTACGATTTTTTCAGGATTTTGGTTTGTCTATGACGGGTAAAAAAAGAACCCATAATCACGCTCGCTTTGGTGAATGCTCAACACTTTTTGCCAAATCAAGACATTGCAAAGACGTTTGGAAACAAAAAAACATAGTTGGAAAAAAGGAAATATACCAGCAAAGCAATATAAGATTAATGCCAAATGACTTAATTTGAAAACTTTTCTATCCAAATAAGAGGTCATAAAAGTAAATTTCTGGTTTTTCATGGTTCACGTATAAGTCACTTTTTACAAGTCATGCAATAAGCAACTTTATTCTTCTTTTCTTCTATTTATGTTGCTTTCTAGCTTCAAACCTTTACATTTTATATTAAAGTAAGTTTTTACGCTCAAAGCAAAACTGAAGAACTTTTTCCTAGTGATGACCTACATTATGTTTCTGCTTTGTAATACATAAATTCAGATTTACGTGGGTTTACAGTTAGGGTATGTGCAGGTGGGTATATTTTATAAGTTTACTGTGCACACTAGAAACAACCCGTATAACAATAATTTATAATGTTATCATTCGTGCGGTTTGATGAATACGAGGAATGGAATACATATCTGCCTGTTAATGCTTTGGAATGTCCATTGTAAGACAATGTGTTCGAAAGGCAGCAAGGAATTTACACAAGAATTTTGTGGAAACAACTTAGCACTCGCTATGCCTTTTTATCAACGACAAACATATTATACAACATATTGTATGGGTTTTTTTTAAATATCATCTACAACCGAAATATTTCATCAAATTACTTTTGATAAAACATTACAATATTATGTTTTATTAAAATATCACTTAAAACATTTCATTCATCATATGGGGCATTGAATAAACGGCGAATAAACCAGCTGTGTCACACTGCATCTTATTGTAACAAAGACACTTATACATTTACCGTCATCATTACCACCACTCACACATCTTATTGTAACAAAGACACTTGTACATTTACCGTCATCATTACCACCACTCACACATCTTATTGTAATAAAGACACTTATACATTTACCATCATAATTACCACCACTCACACTGCATCTTATTGTAATAAAGACACTTATACATTTACCGTAATCATTACCACCACTCACACATCTTATTGTAATAAAGACACTTATACATTTACCATCATAATTACCACCACTCACACATCTTAATGTAACAAAGACACTTATACATTTACCGTAATCATTACCACCACTCACACTGCATCTTATTGTAACAAAGACACTTATACATTTACCATCATCATTACCACCACTCACACATCTTAATGTAATAAAGACACTTATACATTTACCATCAACTTTATCACCACTCACATCTCACCTTTTAATTTCTCTTGATGTCTGTTGTGTATTTTGAGGGTTTTTACGCTATCTGCCCAAGATGACTTCTTGTGTCGATGGGGCGTTATCCTTAACAAACAAACACGTCTGTCTGTTATCTGTTCAGTGCAAGGTCAGACAAGACGCGCGACTTGTATATGTAGGTAACACGTGTAAATACTAGTTATCCACGTATATATACACAAAACTACACATGTATGTACACACCTGCATATATACATAACCACTGTATTACATCATATTCCACGCTGTTACATAGAACTTTGTTTATCAGGGGTTTACGTCTTTGCAACTTCTAGGGTCAGATGTAGACGGGGGTCCAGGAAAACTACCGACATGAAATGTAATAAAGTGAGAAAGAAAATGACAAAAATCCTAAGTTCTGCTAGAACAGCATGTTTGAACTATAAGTGTGACTTTAACTACCTGCAGTTAAACTGTATATGTTGGTTATGCTTCCAAAAATGAGTGCTATTTCTAATATGATTCTATATAACAACACGAATATGTTCAATTTCATTTTACAGAACCAGTTTAAGTTATCTACAGTCAGCATTCTTGTTCAGACATACTTTGATGTTAAGACTTTTTCATTTCTATGTTCCCTTATTTGGTATTAGTTATGTCCCTCATCAACCAATGACCTTAGCTGTTTATACAATGTAGGAAGTTAAACCCTATACAACCAACCGAAACCAAACCATTATCAACAAAAATTACTGGATAATAGGTCTAAAAGAAACATCGAGTGGTATCCTTGTCTAGTAGCCTTTGTGAGCTTGGGCCAAAGCTTATGTTGGTTTCCTGTATCTGAGCTTTCGTATTTGATGGCATAGCGCGGGGGGTAGACGCATTGAAACTAAACACGGAGCATTATTAATTTGATATTGCACTTTGTTATCTGAAAATTGTTTTAGTCATTCAACAGGTTCATGCAACTTGTTTGAACGGGAAATAACATGTAGTTTCTATATAATGTACAATGCGATCGTTTACGACATATTGACATCGTCGGCCAGCATTCCCTGGTGAGAGCTAAATATTATACGCCCTTCTGCACGATCGCTCGCTGTGATGTTATCACCGCTGGGAAGTGTATGGGTTCAAAGTCAGAGAAGCGACTGGGCTAACTCCAGATGCATCTTCAAAGTTTTGAAATGTATATCTTAATGGAATACCCGATTTAGCTAGACTTATAATAAGAATACACAAGAAAGAAAGCGCAATTCGGGTTCTTTAGTGGTTCGGGGAACATCAAATACCACTTGTGTGAAAATCAAATTATGTTCATTTTCCACTGCAATCTCAGCAAATTTTATTAAAAGATTACACTGATCGTACATTAAAAGAATTGGCACGTCTTCAAAAGTATGACGTCACTTCATAGCTTTACGACAAATACGGACATTATACCACCAAAGAAATAAACTTAACACAATTCACGTTTATAAAAACAATATATTCTGTGTAACCTGGAATTGTCCCCAAGCCCCAAAATTGTTGAATTTTAGTTTACAAAAACAAAACACGCAACTATTTCAGGAACAGTGAACAAAAATAAAATATAAAAATTCAATCTTTATCAAATATATTCTGCTGTGAGCATGTGAAAGAGTAACAGAGAAAATGTGTATAATTGTAAACGAAACTGTAGCTAAATGGTCCATTTGGATTGGCCAGTAGTTTTCTCAATCTCCGTCATGAGTAACGAGTGGAAATGTTGTAAGGTCTAAAACGGTGTTTAATTGGTATGAATTACACAAAACCATTCAGATTATATTATGTGGTTATTTACATAGTGGTTAGAGGAAAGCCTTGATGATGCAAACTTTATATAACTTGAGTTACAACATTCATTCAATACGTTCTAACTTGGTGTCAATATTTTCATGCATCGATACATTGCCTACACCAAAATGACACTAGTGAAATAGAAACAACATGACCACGCCGTCAATACAATACCCAAGAACACGCGAACAAACTGGAAGGTGATTAAAAAAGCAGAACAGGCAAAACAGGTACAAAAAGAGAAACATACTTAACCATCACAGAAAGGGCAGGAAACAAGGTGATCCAAGGGAGTTGGCACATTGCCAATACGAAATATGAATTTGTTGCATCGATAAAAGTAAAAAAAATAATTATACAAAAAATGTTAAAGGGAAATAAATCATAGTCGAAGTTGCAAAGAAATACAACCAGTTTTTGAAACCTTATGTTGTTTTTTATAAAGGACAGTTTATAATGTATAATAAAGGTTTCACTTTGAGTTGTTTACATTATTAAGCTATATAAGTATGTATTATAAATCCTAATCATGCGTGATTTTCGCAAATATAAACATGAGTTGCTAGTCTCCTGAGGGCAACGGCTGATATCTATGCAAATGGTGTGATAGACAGGAATATCAAAAATACTATTGACATCGTCCGTAACAACGAAAAGCATTGTAAGGTATTTGAGATGTATAGATGTTACTCCAAATATGACGTCGGACATTAATAAATGCTTTAAATAGTCGAATGAAGTTAGTTGTGTAATTTTGGATAAAGATACTTTGTTTAAAGGCTCAAAGCGCTCGTGCCATGTTTAAACGAAGCATCGTTCATCCGTGCAGCAACAAGTTGAGGCACCGCCTGTTTTGATATTAGGTAAATAATTGATAACATAACTTCTATCTGAACTTGTGCCGTAGTGTGGAGGTGATAACTTAGCGCTTCCGTCACCAAACATTTACTCACTCTATTTCTGTATTTCAAAACTCAATAATAGAGTTACTCGCTGTTTAAGAGTAAGGCCAGGTTTGTTAGCCTAACATGTTGTTGAAGACCATAAAAGTTTTTACCTTTGTTTATATAGGGTATGTTTTTTTGGTAGTCTTTTTATGACATTTTAATAACGATACACGTGTTGTTGTTTTTTTACTTAGAATTATATGTATACAAAATATTTTTTCTCAAGAATTCAACTTTAGTTTATATAAAATTGTTTGAATACACTGACTCATATTGACATCTTTATTGCCACATAGTATGACAATATTTAGACAGTGCTCTCTATCGCAGTTTTATAATTAGATGATTCGGGTAAACAATTAACCTGCTGTATCCCATGCCCAATACATGATCATAATAATGAGTCTTCTACTTATTGGACCTTAAAGAAACCAGACGTTTATTCTGTTCTTTTCTTTCTTATCTACTGTTACTTTCCTTTGTGTTTCTCAAAAAATCTCTGGCTTGCCTGTTGTCAGAATAAAGTGACCGGTTTAAGTGAAACGTTAATTTGACCAGGGTATAAGATTTCGTTTTGATGGCACACTAAGCCTGTCCCACTCTCTGATTTAATCATCAATGTACACCAAAGGCCTTAATTATTAAACTGTTACTAGGGTGAAAACCCCCCAAAAAACTTCCTTATAACTGTGACGATCGTTTTTCTTCGAACCTAGCTGTAGCGAGAACGCGAAATCTTCAACAAAAATAAATTGTTTATATTTCAGTCATAATTTAATATTATTATTGGTTAACGTCATAGTTTTCGCCTGTGCGCGTGTGTGTGTTACGTGCATCTTATATGGAGATGAACGTGACATCACGTGGTCCACTACAACTATATATTACTGTCACTTACCTTACTCGTCCGTCTGTATCATATGAATGATCGTTTTAATTAAAATCAGTACAGTTAAACATCGATTTTATTTTAAATAATTTGTTTACACTGTTCCTGGAATGCTGGATCCCCCATCCCCAGCTGTTTGTATATTCCGTGTATCACTTGAGCCTACGTACAATCTACCGCGGTCAACAGGTACGTACGTAATGGCAATAAGGAACTGTCTATAGAAGTGACGTAACGCCAACCTTTCAAATGAAGCTAATTCTGGAATGCCAGAGAGACGCAATAAATACGATCAGCGATAAAACCTTTTTTTCATTTGCTAAACACCCTTCCATAGTGTATACAAGCAGAACAGTTGTTGCTGTAGTCATCGTTTTGTATACCGTCCATTCCTTTATTTTCGTTTTGGTGTTGTAACCATTCCAATGATGTTGAGGAAATATTCATGACATACATTTATCCCTTGTTTAAACATGTCTGAAAATGAGTTCAGGATTTCCATTTTATATTTCTGATTGATTCTCTAAATAACGCAAACCCGAGTATATCATATCATATAAAAAGCAACAACAGAAACGTGGTGATGACACTTACATATTTAAAACGTAAATCACTTGTTTTCGAAAAACAAATCACGTTCGTTATGAATCGAGATATTTTTTGTTAATTTTGTACGAACAGGAATTCGACATATATTGAATTTCGCAAATTAGCGGCAAATATGGGTGAATTAAATAGGTCCTGTTAATATATACATCTGGTCACCTTGATTATCATTGTAGAGTTTGGTTATTTGTAACCCGATGCTAACCATTATGCTCTTGGCTATACTGCTAGCAACACCTTTCATTTGTGTACAGCGAACAGGTATCATTATCTACGGTCTCAATCTATGTATCATAACGTAGCGACCAAGAGTAGGGAAATGCTGGCTCGTGTGTATTCACACATCCGGACAACACGAACATAAGGTTTGTTGTTTATCTCCGACTTTCACCAGCTATAAGGATTGTACAGTTTACTCAGACATGACATTTGACCGGTTTTAGACACCTGATGGACATGACAGACAGACTCTTGTAGGCGAAGTCAGGTCCCAGAAATAAGAAATTGGATAGGAAGACGAAGAGGATTATAACCCCGGATTATAATTTGGGTCATAATATGGATTTCATAATGACATACATCTAGGATACTTATATTGACCCTGTACCTTGAACGTGTAGTCTGTTCTGTGCTGGCATGTAGTTTTGGTGTGTGGAGTAAAAAACGAAAGAAATTTGTAAATTTCAAAGACGTAAATACCACACACATTGTTTAGAGAAAATGAAAAAACAAACTACGTTTTTACAAATGACTATAATGTATATTAAGGGTTGGATATCCTGACGTCAAATGGTATTTCTGTAGAGAATGCCTCGTCTGTCACTACTCTCCACAGACCTATCACTCAATCGCAGCATGCAGTACAGTCCATATATTACCAATACAATGTGGCTGTGCCAGAGTACACCCTCGTGTATTGAATACAAGTGTGATTAAAAGAAACGTTTTGCATGCGTGACATAGTTAACTTAACGAGTTAATATTTAGTAAAGTAACGTTGAAGTATATTTAATACAGTAGCTCTAATACAGTTACGGTAAAAGATAATATGGTTGTGTTGGGTTTATATAATAAGGGGGGAGGGGGGGCTGAAAGTTATTTATATATGTATATAACGAACTATGGTTAAACACGTGTATTAGAAGGTTAAAGGAGATGAAATGAAAAGTCCTACTATTGGGCCCAGTACCAAGATTGTCATCAAACCCTAATGTTTAGTTATGATCTGTTATAGATGTGTGGCTCAAGCTTGTCTTCATTATCATCGTGTTATATTTGTGTACTTAAGGATTAACCCACACGTCACTGGGAGCCACTAGTAGTACTTCTCCCGCCACAAACCCGTGTTTACTCTAGCGGTTAGCGTAACACGTGGAATCGTCCATCAATTTATGTTTCACAGCTCGTCGTGCATGCAAAATACAGTTACTACTAGTATTGGCCCAATTTTATACAATCTTCGGTATCATTAAAACTTGTTTGTTTTGTAAGCAAAACTATTGTTACTATATTTTACAGGTATTTTGAAAACAAAATCTTTTGTCAACAATTTGATTAAACTTTATACCGCTAAGTAAAAAGGCAAGACTTGAAGTATTGGACAGGTGAGTTGCGAATGGTACAGACGATTACACTAGAAGTATGGGATGGATACAGACGATTACACCAGAAGTATGGGATGGATACAGCTGGTGAGTAAGTTTGATTCAGATTTTTTCCGTCAATATTCTCATGTGAATGGCAAAACAAAAAGAAAGAGAATTATTCGCCACAATCAATGTTCTGTAATTACATTGACAGAACAATTTAAAAATTCAATAGTTCATATAAATCTCTTTCACAAACGGTTTTTGTTTCTCGTTCATAACTTAAGCTGGGGTATATGTAAATACACATATGCCTGTTTTATGTTTTGTACACAACATTGAATATGTTTTAATAGATCTTATCGGTAAAGTGATAGCTACATTGTATAAAGCTACTACTTAACATAAACATCCAAATAATGAAAGTAATACCCAAATATAAGCGGAATGTTTAGGTTCACCAACTACACTTAACTTATTTTAATAGTTTGACTGATCAGTATTGAAAAGAGAATTATCATTTGATGAATTGAAATACCTTGGTGTTGTCCATAGACTTGGTTAATTGTACATAGGCGCTTCCGTGCTTCTTATTTTTACTGTTTTATCACAAAGATGCACGACACTCGTTCTCCTTTAGATGGGCAAAGTCCCTCCCGAGATTCCCCATATTTGTTTCAAGATGTTTATTTATCAATGTGACCTCAACTAAGATCCTGTATGAAATAAAACGTATGTTCCATCGAAAGAACAATTATTCCTAAACACAATTGGCAAGATAAGTACGTTAGGCATATACATGACATAAAATTGTATGTAAATCTGTTATACCTGTTGAATGCATACAATATTATCATAATAATGTAAAGGCATACAACAGACTCAGCGACATACATGAATATTTCCAGCGTATATTTCAATACAGTTTATACAGCAGACTGGGATACATACAAAAATGTTCCAGCATACAGGACTTTAATCGTGTATACTGTATATCAAGATGACCACCACGTAGCCATAAATAGCGTGATAAAAACGAATTCAACGCCCAATTCAGCATCAGAATATATATATACTCAGATAAAGAAACTCACAAGTCAGGAGTGGTACCTCACAGCCATCACAGTCGTAATCAGACATTCAGTTCCTATTTATGTCAGCATAATGAATTATGTATGATAAAAGAGGCAACTGTATCTAAAACATTTACTTTGTCTGTCTTGGTACAACAACAAAGTAGAAATATATCCACTATTTCGTCATTTACCCATTCAGTCCAAGAACTGTGAGTCAGTATAACAAAAGTATTTGTCTTTTTTATCTTGATCTGTAGCTAGTTAGAAGTTACTTCATCAGAGAATGAAACTGTAAGATCCATTATCTTTCATGGATACGTAAACATTAGTCAAGCATTTCGAAACTCTCCCAGGATACGCAATCACATATCAATAATCATTGGATGACGATTATTTGCAAGTAAATATGGTATACTATTTCAGATCATACTACGATAAGAGGCGAATGGATACGGTAAGCATTGAAGCTTACTTTAAAACCTAACAAATCAAAGCAACCTGTCTGTGACGATTAATCACAGAACAAATAGCCCTTGAGTTTGTAAACAGTTCTAAATGCAACAAAACCCGTACGTTTTATGACCAAAAATGTCAAATTCTTTACCAAAACAACGATTCTACAGACAGCTTTGACAGAAAAGATAGTTTATTTAGCCATGAGTTAACCATTGTCGATACATGGTACATTTGGCCCCCGACGTTGTATAGTACCCAATAGCACTGATTAGGTCCTAAGGGTATATCGCCGGTCAGGACTATTACAATGAGTCTTGGCACTTGTTCAAGCCAGTGGTATTGTGTTTATATTGATTCGCGGACATATTTCTTGCGGAAATCACCAGAAACTCGTTTATCAAAATACACAAATATGGTATGAAAGCCAATTAGCAAAAATTTCATCACCTGCCAGTAAAACCATGGAAACTAAAGGATTGTAAAATTTCCAACAGTCAGTCTGTTCTGTCAAAGGGCAAAGCACATCCTTACGACGGAAGAAAATGCGTTAGTTAGTTTGTTTGTTTGTTGTATTACAACTTCACAACTGATCTGTTCATATGACACCGATGCCATTGGATCATGGGGACATTAAGGAGCAGCTTTAGAGCGTCATGTTACAAAATGTAATAACCTGGACACGGCAGCATGAACTTCCACTCTGTCACATTATACTTAGTCTGATCCCAAAGTCAGGGTTAAAACCAATGGTCGCACATAAAAGGGACACCAAGTTCAAAATCTTTGTTTTTTATTTTTTATTTTGGTCTTCCTTTTGATTGAATACTCGTAAGAAAATGACGGATAAATTCCGACATTTTAATTAATATTATTGGTCTGCCAAACAGCCAAACGTTTTATGATTGAATGCGTCGATTTTAGCAACACGTGATAAATTTACCAATTTCAAAAAGGTGTTTAATAATTTGTTTGTCAATGATATATGGTCTCAGTAAATCTTTACTGTAAGGTATTTGCTATTATTAATAAAAAAAAAAAAAAAAACATTTTTCTTCTTACGTTTTCACTTATTGAGATTAATGATGATGCATCTCTTTTGTGAACGTCTTTTTATAATGTTTTATTGTGCCAATAAAGTACTTATTTTAGTGATAGGTCGTAAATCAATACAAAACAAAGAATATACTTCATTTCAAAGAGAAAGGTTCAGCTAAGATCTTCCAAACAAAACACAATATGAATACATCGAAAGGAAACTTGATGCATTTAGTGCTGGTATTAGTAACTAATTTATATATTGTCATAGAATAATATATCATGTAATTACCACTTCCCATTGAAAGTTAAGGGTAAATAATGACATAGTTACTACCACGTCCCAGTGATAGTCATAGATAAATAATACCATCGTTACTAGCACTTCCCAGTGATAGTCATAGATAAGTAATACCATAGTTACTAGCACTTCCCAGTGATAGTCATAGATAAATAATACCATCGTTACTAGCACTTCCCAGTGATAGTCATAGATAAATAATACCATAGTTACTAGCACTTCCCAGTGATAGTCATAGATAAATAATACCATAGTTACTAGCACTTCCCAGTGATAGTCATAGATAAATAATACCATCGTTACTAGCACTTCCCAGTGATAGTCATAGATAAATAATACCATCGTTACTAGCACTTCCCAGTGATAGTCATAGATAAATAATACCATCGTTACTAGCACTTCCCAGTGATAGTCATAGATAAATAATACCATCGTTACTAGCACTTCCCAGTGATAGTCATAGATAAATAATACCATCGTTACTAGCACTTCCCAGTGATAGTCATAGATAAATAATACCATCGTTACTAGCACTTCCCAGTGATAGTCATAGATAAATAATACCATCGTTACTAGCACTTCCCAGTGATAGTCATAGATAAATAATACCATCGTTACTAGCACTTCCCAGTGATAGTCATAGATAAATAATACCATCGTTACTAGCACTTCCCAGTGATAGTCATAGATAAATAATACCATCGTTACTAGCACTTCCCAGTGATAGTCATAGATAAATAATACCATCGTTACTAGCACTTCCCAGTGATAGTCATAGATAAATAATACCATCGTTACTAGCACTTCCCAGTGATAGTCATAGATAAATAATACCATCGTTACTAGCACTTCCCAGTGATAGTCATAGATAAATAATACCATCGTTACTAGCACTTCCCAGTGATAGTCATAGATAAATAATACCATCGTTACTAGCACTTCCCAGTGATAGTCATAGATAAATAATACCATCGTTACTAGCACTTCCCAGTGATAGTCATAGATAAATAATACCATCGTTACTAGCACTTCCCAGTGATAGTCATAGATAAATAATACCATCGTTACTAGCACTTCCCAGTGATAGTCATAGATAAATAATACCATCGTTACTAGCACTTCCCAGTGATAGTCATAGATAAATAATACCATCGTTACTAGCACTTCCCAGTGATAGTCATAGATAAATAATACCATAGTTACTAGCACTTCCCAGTGATAGTCATAGATAAATAATACCATCGTTACTAGCACTTTCTAGTGAAAGTCATGTGTAAATAATGGCATAATTACTAGCACTTTCGAGTGAATAATGTGTATATAATTCCATAGTAACTAGCACTTTCCAGTGAATAATGTGGAAATAATGCAATAATTAATAGCACCTTCCAGTTAAGGTCATGGGTAAATAATGCCATGGTTACTAGCATTTTCCAAGTGAAAGCCATGGGTGAATAATGCCATTTTTCTTGAACTTCCCAGTGAAAGCCATGGATAAATAGTGCCAGTTTACTAGTACTTTCCAGTGAAAGTAATTGGTGAATAATGCCATTGTACTTGTACTATGCCATTTTACTTATACTTCCCAGTGAAAGTTATGGGTAAATAGTGCCATTTTACTTGTACTTCCCCGTGAAAGTCATGGGTAAATAGTACCAGTTTACTTGTACTTCCAAGTGAAAGTCATGGTTAAATAAGGCCATTTTACTTGAACTTCCCAGTGAAAGTCATGGTTAAATAATGCCATTTTACTTGTACTTCCCAGTAAAAGACATGGGTAAATACAAAATATAACACCATTGTTACAATCATTTCCCAATGAAATTACAAAAATAATACGATTATTATTTTTCTGTGAATCTTATAGATACACAAGGTCATTGTTAGTGGCTGGATTCGTATCAGAAATAAGGAAACCACATTTATTTTGTTTCCTCTAACAGATAGTCAGACATAGTGAATTCTCGTCACTGTTTAACAGATAGTCAGACATGTTGAATTCCTGTCACTGTTTATCAGATAGTCAGACATGTTCAATTCTGGTCACTGTTTAACAGATAGTCAGACATGTTGAATTCTGGTCACTGTTTAACAGATAGTCAGATATATTGAATTCTGGTCACTATTTAATAGATAGTCAGACATGTTCAATTCTGGTCACTGTTTAACAGATAGTCAGACATGTTGAATTCTGGTCACTGTTTAACAGATAGTCAGACATGTTGAATTCTGGTCACTGTTTAACAGATAGTCAGACATGTTGAATTCTGGTCACTGTTTAACAGATAGTCAGACATATTTAATTCTGGTCACTGTTAAACAGATAGTCAGACATATTGAATTCTGGTCACTGTTTAACAGATAGTCAGACATGTTGAATTCTGGTCACTGTTTAACAGAATTGAAATACACGTTGTGGTGACTTGGATCATTTTTGTAGTATTTCCGGTTTTTACAGAGATGTTTTTTTTAAGTCGCTGGGTATTAACAAAATATAGATAATTTTAGAACAGGATTCAAACGAGAGTTACATTCTCATCTTGTTAATTTATTAAATTGTGGGTACACCGTTGCATGTAAATGGCATCCTACGAGCGTCATACACAAACTCTGCGTAAAATTTCCAATGAACTTTAAGATACTTCAGTATCTCACTTGTCAAATTCAGTTATTGATGTGTTTCGATAAGGGCTGTGATTGAGTAGCCTCTCGGCCCGCCCCCGCCTTACGTCACATTAACATCACATGTTGCTGTTGCCTATATAAACACACGTGTTTCCGGTTAGTGCCAACATAAGCCGATTGCCTGTTTACACCGTGTCGTAACATTATACTTATAAACCCATCAATGAGGCCGTCTTTATCCAAATACTATACGAGAAATAGACCCCTCGACATTTCACAGGAAGTAAACAGAATTAACAGTCTACGTTTTTTGTTTTGTTTTAGGGGTGTGTGTTTATTTTAATGTTTGGAAGACAACACATAATATCATGCAATATATTTGAGATTTTGTGAACGTAAGAGTCGATATATTGATGAATAATTTGGAAATTTAAAAAAACAAAAAACAATCACGGAATACTATGCTGGGTCCATTCGGCATGGTACATTGTACTTCAGTGAGGGAGCACTCTAAAGTCGGCATCAGATCCGCGTTATTGCAAGAAAGTAACAACACTAACGTATCCTCCTTACATAACAATGTCTGATACATGTAATTGGACGTCAAACGGAATAAAACAAACGAATTATTAGCGCCGTCTAGTGCTGTGCTTTTTAATTACTTTTGAATGCTTGTTTGAACTATATACTTTGCTTCAGTATTTGTTTGTTTAACGTTTAACGTAAACATAATTCCGCCGGTGTTTTCTATAAAGGGACATAAAATCAACAGTAATTTGCTGTCCCAATTGGAACACCTTGGATCTATTTAATTTCTTCTCTAACTTCCATACTCTTTCTTTTTGTAGGTATCTCTATAGGCACCCGTCTCCATGTGCTCTTGGTTGTTACGAAGACGTGAAATAAAACAAAACAATTCACTGGAACAGCGAACAGTTTTAGTCTTTCCAAACCTTCCCTAATCAGGAGTCAGATGAAAATCCTCTACATAAATTGCCGCTTACGATAACGTGCAGAGGAATGCAGTAGACATATTCTTTCCCCAAACATGAAGGATTAATACAGCACCACTGATACGTAGAATATCTATACAAATACATACATGCCACGCCCATACAACACTAGAACGTCTCTTCATATTCTACACAGCGTTCGTTTTGACACTCACATTGACATTAGTCCCAAGCTAACCTATTTATCTATTGTAGAAAGCAGCTGTGATAGCTTCAGTACTCTATAAATCTACTTAGTAAAATAGGTTTTAAAAAAGGGAATTAGGCAGATTTTCAAAATAAAAATGCAGAGTCCGCCTCTCTTCTCAGTGTACGTTACACGTCCGTGTCGTAGGCATAAAGATGGTTGGAGAGAGACCTCCCCTTCCCCGTTTACCCGTGTGTATATATTGATTGTAGGGGTGCGTCAATCCCCCCCCCCTCCACCATTGCGTGTGCGTATAGATGTCGGTATTCCGTTCCTTTCAGCAATTAACTATGCGATGATCTTAGCAAGAATGACAAAAACGAGAGTATGTAAACATGTCGGGCTAATTAGCACTGGCTGTGTGTGACATTCCGGTGGTTCACCAGAGGCGACGTTACCCATATGTTACTGTCTATGAACAGTTTGTAAGCCACTTGTTGCATAGAATCGTGTAACTGCCATCTCCTCGACGAACATGGTTGTTTTCCTCCCAAGATAAGACAGGTTTCAACCTGTGATTTAATTTGCATATAAAACAACCCCCCC